>NC_063060.1:38903480-39203480 GCF_018812025.1 Megalobrama amblycephala | reverse complement strand
GATTGTTCACATCACCACTGTAGTTACAAGAAAGAATCACATTTTCACCTCTGAAAACATGCTTTTCAGAGGATAATGGGTGTATTGTGTTTGCAAAAGAAACTCCTGTAAAAAAGAGAGAAATGCATGTTTGTTAATAAAACAGAAATTAGATCTTGTCATCATAAACTGCATCGGTTGCTCTAAAATGATCTTGGTCCACACACCACATTATCTGGCTTTTATTCTTCAGCATGTTGTTGAAAACAAAAAACCCTGAAAATTAGAACATTTCTTACCGATGAATAATGAAAATATCCAATAAGAGAGAAACATGATGGATGATCTTTGGAGAAAGAGTGATGACAAAGTCAGTAAACGTAGAGAAACTTTGGATCACCCTCTTAGTGAAAGAGCTCCACCCTCTGAGTCTTTACTCTCTGATAAATACTGGGCTTGTATATGTGTGACGAGACAAAGAGATAAACGCTTTGTTCAATATCAGATGTCATCATTCTGATATTGTTTAAAAGTTTAGAAAGTTTGCTCAAGATGTAATTAATGTATTTTTTTTTTTTTCATCTCAGGTTTTTGTACAGTGTAGAAGGGTTTCCTGTCACTGTGGGCACCAGAGCACAGTAGTATACGGCAGAGTCTGATATTTCAGTTTTGGAGATCTTCAGATTCAGTTGTTTTTTGTCCTTTTGTACTTCAGGGACATGACGGCCTTTCTTCTCTGGTTCCAGATTTTCCCAAGCTTGCAAGAGAAACTCTGGAGCAGTGTTGGGATGCTGTCTGTACCACTGAAAACTCTGTATATTACTTCCACTGTAGTTGCAGTAAAGAGTCGTCTTTTCTCCTTCTACAGCATGATTTACAGTAGACATGGGTGTTATTGCATTCGCAAAAACACTCTCTGGGAAAATATAAACAGAAGAATAGTAATATTAGTAATTATTTCTTCATTAATGTACTTTTATAGAGTATATAGATATATTAACAAATGTAAATATCAAATGTAAATACCTGTAAGAAGTGCCCAAATGGTGAGGTAAATCAAAATCATTATGACTGATGGAGATCATATACAAAATGATATTTGGGGAAGACAGGACTGCCCTCTGCTGCACTCATTCTCACCAAGCTCCACCCAAAGGATTGTGGGACCCTCTGTTGATTCTTAGAAATTAATAGTGGATACAGATTTCACACAACAGACAAATGAGGAAATTACTTCTCACTTCTTTATTGCCAGTGCAATATATATATTTGTATATTTGGTTTGCAAATTTTATCATATTTCAAACAAAACAAGTAAAGGCATCCACATAATATGTTTTTTTGTATGGGAAACTCTTAGATTCCAGTGAATGTGGGCTCCAGTGCACAGTAGTACACAGCTGAATCTTTACAAGCAACATTTGAGATCTTTAGATCCACTTGTTGGATGTCTTGATCAAATTTGTCAGTGAATCGTGATATGGCTGGTCTTCCGTGTGGATAGCTATAGAAAATGAACTGTAGTTTTGATCTGGCATATTGTTTGTACCACTGCACATTTAGCACTCTTCCAGTGAATCCTTTGTAACTACAGGATATTGTTACATTTCCACCAACAACAGCGCTCTTTATAGGTGATAGTGGGAAGATTGCACTTGCCTCTGTCTCACCTAATAAAATAAAATAGTTTGGTTAGGGAAGCAGTTATTAAATAAATTTACATAAGATTCCGATTCAATTCAACATTAATTATATAGTATTTAGAGGAAGACAAAATGTGTGTGCATGAGTTTAACTCACCCAGATGAATCCATAAAGTCATAAGTATGTAAATAAACATAATGGTTGATGTATTAGATGCCAAAATCAAGATGTCTGTTTCATCATATAATATGTGCGCCTCCACTTTTGTGAGATCCATTCAGAGACACAAAACTCCACCCTATGAGTCAGATGAATAAAAGACAGAAATGTCTTCACATTGGCCAAAGCTCATGCAGGGAGCTTGATTTGACCACAGAATTTACTTGTTTGCTAAACTTAAAGGTGCAGTATGTAAATTTTAGTGGTATCTAGCGGTGAGGTTGCGAATTGCGAATTGTGAGTAGCCAGTCAAGCAATGAGGTTTCTTCTTACTTCTAACAAAGAATGGACCCTGCTTCTAATAAACCAGACGACTACTACTACTACTTCTTATTCACGTGTATTCAACATAGTGATGATGCAAAACACCAACAAACATAGTGAGTGTTTGTCCATTTAGGGCTGCTGTAGAAACTTGCCCACACAAAATGATGACTTTACATGAGGGGGACCTGCAGTGTATGTAGATAGAAATGGCTCATTCTAAGGTAATAAATATGAAATAATGAAAAGTTCATTATGTAAGGTCTTTATTCACACACACCATGTATGTATGTATATTATATTGCATTTCTGTCAATAGATCCTCATAAAAATTACACACTGCACCTTTAAGAGCACTATTGAAATACACAAATTATGTCATGTAAGATTTTGAAATCAACAGATTCTCCAAAAGAGAGAATCTTTTAATTGTGACTTTAAATGCCTTAAATCTAAAGTGTTTGTATAGGAAACTCTTAGTTTCCTGTCACTGTGGTCACCAGGGCACAGTAGTACACAGCTGCATATTCCCAAAGAATGTGTGACAACTTTAGATCCACTTGTTGGAGGTCTTGATAAATTTTTCCTGCAAAGTGTGGTATAATTGGAACTGCCATTCCCAAAGGTCCATGTAGATATATTCTGATTAAGAACTCTGGTTTGGATCCGGGATATTGTCTGTACCACTCCACATTTAGCACACTTCCAGTGAATCCTTTGTAACTACAGGATATGTTTACACTTCCATCCAAAACAGCACTCTTTTTAGGTGATAGTGGGAAGATTGCACTTGCCTCTGTCTCACCTAATAAAATAAAATAGTTTGGTTAGGGAAGCAGTTATTAAATAAATTTACATAAGATTCCGATTCAATTCAACATTAATTATATAGTATTTAGAGGAAGACAAAATGTGTGTGCATGAGTTTAACTCACCCAGATGAATCCATAAAGTCATAAGTATGTAAATAAACATAATGGTTGATGTATTAGATGCCAAAATCAAGATGTCTGTTTCATCATATAATATGTGCGCCTCCACTTTTGTGAGATCCATTCAGAGACACAAAACTCCACCCTATGAGTCAGATGAATAAAAGACAGAAATGTCTTCACATTGGCCAAAGCTCGTGCAGGGAGCTTGATTTGACCACAGAATTTACTTGTTTGCTAAACTTAAAGGTGCAGTATGTAAATTTTAGTGGTATCTAGCGGTGAGGTTGCGAATTGCGAATTGTGAGTAGCCAGTCAAGCAATGAGGTTTCTTCTTACTTCTAACAAAGAACGGACCCTGCTTCTAATAAACCAGACGACTACTACTACTACTTCTTATTCATGTGTATTCAACATAGTGATGATGCAAAACACCAACAAACATAGTGAGTGTTTGTCCATTTAGGGCTGCTGTAGAAACTTGCCCACACAAAATGATGACTTTACATGAGGGGGACCTGCAGTGTATGTAGATAGAAATGGCTCATTCTAAGGTAATAAATATGAAATAATGAAAAGTTCATTATGTAAGGTCTTTATTCACACATACACCATGTATGTATGTATATTATATTGCATTTCTGTCAATAGATCCTCATAAAAATTACATACTGCACCTTTAAGAGCACTATTGAAATACACAAATTATGTCATGTAAGATTTTGAAATCAACAGATTCTCCAAAAGAGAGAATCTTTTAATTGTGACTTTAAATGCCTTAAATCTAAAGTGTTTGTATAGGAAACTCTTAGTTTCCTGTCACTGTGGTCACCAGGGCACAGTAGTACACAGCTGCATATTCCCAAAGAATGTGTGACAACTTTAGATCCACTTGTTGGACGTCTTGATAAATTTTTCCTGCAAAGTGTGGTATAATTGGAACTGCCATTCCCAAAGGTCCATGTAGATATATTCTGATTAAGAACTCTGGTTTGGATCCGGAATATTGTCTGTACCACTCCACATTTAGCACACTTCCAGTGAATCCTTTGTAACTACAGGATATGTTTACACTTCCATCCAAAACAGCACTCTTTTTAGGTGATAGTGGGAAGATTGCATTTGCCTCTGTCTCACCTAACAAAATAAAATAGTTTGGTTAAGGAAGACAGGAGTCATTAAATAAATGACATTTAATAAGAATCTGATTCAATTCACCATTAATTTAGAGTAAGGCAAAATGTATGTGCATGAGTTTATCTCACCCAGATGAATCCACAAAGCCATAAGAGTGTAAATAAACATAATGGTTGATGTATTAGATGCCAAAATCAAGATGTCTGTTTCATCATTTAGGTGCACCTGCACTTTTGTGAGATCCATTCAGAGACACAAAACTCCACCCTATATGAGTCACATGAATGTCTTTAGTACAGTGTCTATCACTTAAGTAATAGATGAGAAAAAGCACCTGTATTGCCACTATCACTGACAGGTAACAATTTAATCACACTGTATATGCCTGCCACAGCAACTTTCACAGCATTTATATATTATATATTTGTTTTTACCTCAAATCACTTAAACACAATTTTAAACTGCTTGTCCTTGATCTGCTTAGCTTTCCAGTTATGTACATGTTGTGGTTGCAGGATTACGCAAATATATATTTTAGAGCATCATACAATAAAGACACAGATTTACTATTTAGTGTAGTTCATCAGTTAGCTTAGTTGTTGAGTCTTAATTTTGTACAGTGGTTTTGTGTTTCCTGTCACTGTGGGCTTCAGGGCACAGTAGTACATTGCAGAGTCTATAAACAATGCAGAGGAGATCTTCAGATCCACACGGTTTTTCTCCTCATTTATTTTAGCAGACAGTCCAGGTATTGGAGGGTCAGCTGGCTGCTCAAGATTGGCTTCAGTAACCAGAAATAAAAACTCTGGTTTCGAGCTGCTGGACTGACGGTACCACAGGAGAGAATCAGTGCTGTAAGACCCGTTGTATTTGCAGGCCAAAGTGATGGAGTCTCCATTGTTAACAAGTTCAGATGAGGAGAGAGGTGCAATTCCTTCTCCACGTACATCACCTGAAACAGACAGAGCACTGCAGGTTATTATCCCGGTCAACACTAATTATTAATGCCTGATGACTTATGTTTGGAATGTTTACTTAAAAATGTCACATCTTACCTGAAAAGAGAAGAATCAAGCAGACATTGCATAGAAACATCACGGATCCTCACGAGCAGCTCAAACTTTATCAATGACAGATTCTGAGCACTGTTTCCTTTTTTGAACTGTTACGCCAATTCAAATCTTCTGTAATATGAGTGAATGCTGCCATCTGCTGTACATTTTATGCTATTACGTTACTGATTACTAATTAGTTTGCATTACTAATTACAGTAGCTATTTAAGGCCAAGTAGTTTGACTAGTATCTTTGATTTTAAAAACAGTTGAGTTTATACATGTTTATATTAGTGCTATAGATTAAATCTAAGCATCACTGCTGTGCTGACAAAGCTATAGTGTGTTATGAGGCATAAAATGGAAATAATGCCACCATGTGGCTGCAGTAATGAATTTAAATCAATCAGCTGTGAGAGAACAATGTAATTATTCATAATACAGCATATTTAGTTGGACATCTTGAATGTTTTGCTTTCCTAAAGAAACTTTTTATATTTGCATGGAAAATGTTTGTATTCTCCTGAGAAATTTTGCATTTGCACTCAAAACATTTTAGTTCTTTGTGAGAGTTTATTGGGAGAATGCAAAAGCATTGAAATCTTGTCTGCAAACTCATATCTATTCATTTTACCGTGTACAATATAAGGGCACTAATTTGATAATATTCATGCTCACACATTATTTGTACATTATTTCTAAAGCTATTTTTAATCTTTTCTTATTTATGGAAATCAGTTCAATCAATTTAATCTGCTCAATCTGCAAACTTAAATCACATATCTATGACAAAAGACAGATATGTTGTTTCTCTTAATAGAGGTTTTTGTACAGTGTTCTTGTGTTTCCTGTGACTGTGGGCTCCAGGGCGCAGAAATACAGAGCAGAGTCTGATACTGCAGCAGAGGAGATCTCCAGATCCACTTGTTTATCCTTTATACTCATTTTCCCATCCATTCCAGGAATACGGGGAACTGCATATGTTATATGTTTCGTTTGTGACTCCATGAGGAGGAGCACAAATTCAGGTCTGGATCCAGGATATTGTCGATACCAATGCAGACTGTTTGCACTGCCATTATATTTGCATGAGAGAGTGACCGGCTCCTCCTCAGTGACATGAACATTATTCTGCAATGGTCTTATTGACTGCGCAAATGTATCTGCATAGAATAGAAAACATTCAATTATAGAGTAACAGGATAAAGGCATTCAAAAAAAGTTAATCAAATGGCAACTTAATACTATGCTCTCAATTACAATTAATTACTATCCCAGTTTTAAACAAAGCTAGTACTGTATGTCACTTACATTGTGTCACTGCAAACACAAGCAGACTACACAGGAGCATCATCTTGAAGCACAAATGAAAACTGCAGACAGAATTGTGAGATTTTTGTGAGCTCCTTCAAAGCTCCACCCATAACAATCAGTGAAAACATTCAAGTTATCTACGAATCAGATTCAGTTTGGTCTTGATAGTTTGACATGAATACTGTTTCATTAAAGGATTAGTCCACTTTTAAATACACTTTTCCTGATAAATTTACTCACCCCCATGTCATCCAAGATGTTCATGTCTTTCTTTCGTCAGTCGAAAAGAAATGAAGGTTTTTGAGGAAAACATTCCAGGATTATTCTCCTTACAGTGGATTTCAATGGCTACCAACAGATTGAAGGTCAAAATTACAGTTTCAGTGCAGCTTCAAGGGCTTTAAACGATACCAGATGAGTAACGAGGGTCTTATCTAGCGAATCGATCGGTCATTTTCGAAAAAAATACAACCGTTTATGCTTTATAAACAAAATATCGCCTTGAACATACTTTCCGCTTCCGCATTCTTCATAACGCTTACGCTGAATGTTCTACGCCTTCCCTATTCAAGTTACGGAAAAAAACGAAACTGGCGCCGCGTTCGTTCCGTAACTTGAATAGGGAAGGCGTAGGACATTCAGTGTAAGCGTTATGAAGAATGCGGAAGCGGAAAGTACGTTCAAGGCGATATTTTGTTTATAAAGCATAAACGGTTGTATTTTTTTTCGAAAATGACCGATCGATTCCTAGATAAGACCCTTATTACTCATCGTTCGTTAAAGCCCTTGAAGATGCACTGAAACTGTAATTTTGACCTTCAATCTGTTGGTAGCCATTGAAATCCACTGTAAAGGAATAATCCTGGAATGTAGGAAAGAAAGACATGAACATCTTGGATGACATGGGGGTGAGTAAATTTGTCAGGAAAAGTGTATTTAAAAGTGGACTAATCCTTTAAGTGAAGAATTAATGAATATTAAAAAATGAGAAAATAATTCAATAATAAAAGGCAACTTTTCTGAAAATGACAAGCTTTGCAAATGTATGTAAAGTCTGCCTCTTTTAGTTTGAATGCAAAAAGTCTTTATCTTTCGTTCAAACTTTCAAAAAGAGAGAGAGAGAGAGAAATGTATATTAAAAAGTTGAAGTTAAACATTCAAAATCTTTATTTAAGCATATGATCACAACAGTGATGTGGAACCAATTCTCTTAGATTTGATTATATGGAAAGTTAAGAACACATGTAATTGTCTCTTATTTTAATTATAGTCATACAGGACATTAAAAAGTCTTCATGAAATCAAAATGGACAATTTTGTTTTTGTTTTTTTCATGGAATATTTCAGTATTTATTATAAATGATTGATCTGTGCACATCATTTTTTAAAATTCATGTGTCCTCATAATCTTGAATCAAAATAACTATAAATAACCATTTGCAGCAACATCTCTTCTCTGCTGACGTGTTTACTGCAAGAGGGCAGAACAACCTGTCACTCACATGACAGCAAAGCAATAGCAAACCACAACAATCAAATCAATTCCCAATTAACAAAACCAGATCCCGCCCTACGTTTGTTCTTGTTTAGTAGCCATATCACTCAGATATGCATCACAATAGGGAAGAAAAGTTTTATGCTGACATTAACATTACTCCTCTTAGGTTTTTGTACAGTGTGTTTGCTCTTCCTGTCACTGTGGGCTGCAGGGCGCAGTAGTACAGCGCTGAATCTGTGACTGCAGCAGAAGAGATCTGCAGATCTACCTCCTTCTTCACCTTATTCACACTGGCAGTCAGTCTTGGGAAAGGGGGATCTGCAGGTGTTACACTGCCTGACTCATAAACAAGAAGCAGAAATTCCGGTCTGGATCCAGGATATTGTCGATACCAATGTAAACTACGTGCTTGGCTATCATCATATTTGCATGAGAGAATGACTGTCTCTCTCTCAGTGGCATGTTTTGTGGTCTGCAATGATGTTATTGTCTGGCCAACAGATTTATCTGCAAACAGAGCATGAGAAACAAACATCAGGAAAAATAAACAAAATGTTCAGCCATTATCTGTAATCTGAGCAGTTACAAATTATTGCTTTTTTCAACATGTATTTACATTAATAAATAGCAATGTTTTTTTGTAAATATGCCAGAATTCAGATTAGATCAAATATAATATTAAAATAAAATAATATAAATTAATGAAAAAGTGGCATAATCCTACTCACCCAGAATGGCTAATAGTACAAGTAAAAAAAGAGATCTCATTTTTGCACTTCTGAAAAACAGACTGAAATCATATAAGAAATGAATGCCAACACAATCTCTTGAAGCTCCACCCACATATCTCAGTGTGATTATGATTACAAAAACATGTCATACATGGAAGACTGTGAAATACATTTTACATATTAATATATAGTTTTTCATATGAGAAAAAGATTTATGATGCAAAATGTGACAATGATATTTAAAGTGGCAACAAACCTGTGATCACACCATACTTCAATAATGAATAATTTAGATATATCAATATGTTTGTATGCATATGCCAGGAAAATATGCAGTAATGAAAAAGAAGAAAGAAAAGCTTTGATCATGAGCATAAAAAATGTCTGAATTGTTAGAATGTTTTTAAATCTCTATCCATTGAATTGGCTGTATTACTTTCTCTCCTCTCCACCTACAGCTGGTGTGTGGTGAGCGCATTCATTGAGTCAAATACATTTATTAGAATTCTGGTATTATGTATTTCATAGTGACACATATTCTGTGTTCTTGAACAACAGGTCAGTTGTTTATTTAACGAGACAATGATAAGATAATTGGAACTCAAAATCTCTATCTTAATCATTGGATCCCTCCCAAGTGCTGGATTAAAATGCCCAAATGCACAATCATCCAACAGTTCCTGAACATTGAGCACAGACACACAGATTTCAGTTTCCATTCTGAATGTGTCTGATTTTTGTACAGTGGGTGTGTGTTTCCTGTCACTGTGGGCTGCAGGGCGCAGTAATACAGAGCAGAATCAGTTAATGCAGTGCCATTGATCTCCAGATCCACACGATTCTTCTCCTCATTTAATCTAGCAGATATTCCAGGAATTGGAGGCTCAGCTGGTTGCTTAAATTTAGCTTCACTAACCAGAAACAGGAAGTCTGGTCTGGATTTCGGGTACTGACGATACCAGTGGAGAGCATCTGTAGCAGCAGATCCATTGTAACTGCAGGACAGGGTGATTGTTTTACCTTCTGAGACTAATTTATTAGGAGAGACTGGTGCTATTCCCTCACTAGAGGCATCACCTGAGAGAAAGACAGGGAGAAAGATGGGAATAATGAATGGAGATGAACAGAAATATAAAGTAAAATACTTGTACTATTCTCAGTAATGTTTATTTGACTAATTGCATTTATCTTACCTGTTAAGAGGAAGATAAGACACAGACAAAATAGGAATATCATTTCTGACAGAGAAAAAAATGAACAGCTATGTTGAACTATCTCTAAAACTTCTGCATGCCTGAAGTAATTACAGTACCTTGTATCTCCTCCTCTCATGTGCCCTTTGAAGAATTGGTTCAGTTTATTTTCATTTTTGAGTGAAGAGCGCCCTCTTTTGGATAATTTCAGACATCACAAGTTTCTATGTGCTTACTGTCGAAATTTCACATTGGCCTGTGGAAAAAAATTCAGTAAAATAGTCAATCAAATCCAGTAAGGATAATTGTGACTATTTGAACTTTCTCATTTTGATGCTTTTAAAGAACCAGAAAATTAGCTGACTCCAGTTAGTACCACATATTACATCAAATTACAGTGCAAACCGCATTGTATGTCACAGAGTAAACACTCACACAACAGGAACATGTGCCACCTCGTGGTGATTATTGGTTTATTTTAAGCAAGTTTATTTATTGTTTTGTTTATTTTCTGTATTATTCATTGCACTTTGCTGTTCTCATACTAATACACATTTTTTTTTTTCAACTGCATGTAACTTAAATGCTTTAATCTCATTTAGCTAGTGATAATTTATATTTTAGGGAAGACAAACCATTGTATAATATATTTTACAGTATATAAGGATATAATCATTTATAGTATAATTCTTAAAATTTTTTTTTTTTTTTTTTTTTTTTTTGGAGCTTATGTTTTTAACTAATACCAAGTTCTGTCATGAAACTCCAGATGCCGCAGGCTGATGGGTTCTTAGCACAAGCTGCTGACAATCACATTGTTAACTACAAGGCTCAAGCTGATTGGTTCCTGTTTCATCTGTAGCCAATGAGCTTGCTGCTCAACATTTAAATAGTTGATTAATGTTTGCTATAGAAGTTTTCAGCACACTTTCAGAGTTCCTCAGAAACCCTCCACCTTCCCCAGCTCCACCTGTATAGATCTGCTATGGGTAATTTCATATATGCTATTTGTGCAGCAGCAGTGTAGAGTGTATGTATTGTGCATGTTTTGACAGTAGCAGCAAGTCTCTGTATTTGCTCTTCAGCAGCAGCAGCTGATCTTTTCTGCCAAGACCAAATACATTAACATTGTCATATCCATTAACATGCTAAATTCTTCTGAGAGTTGTCATGATAGAAATTATTTTATGATCACAGCTGTGCATTTCTGAGTTCCTGCACTAAAACAATAATCTGTATAGAGTATAAGCAATTAATTACAGCATAGTATAATGCAGTACTTTGTATGTAATTTACTCATAGTGATTTAATTTAATCACCACTTGTTTATTGCATATGGAGTGTGTTGGAGGTTTTTGTACAGTGTTGTTGAGTTTTCTGTCACTGTGGGCCTCATGGCACAGAAGTACAGAGCAGAGTCTGTCACTTCAGCAGAGGAGATCTCCAGATACACCGTCTTATTTTTCATGGTCATTTTGCCATCCAGTCTAGGAATAGGAGGATCTGCATATCTTACAGTTTTCGTGGCTGACTCAATGACAAGGAGCAGAAATTCCAGTCCTGATCCAGGATATTGTCGATACCAAAGTAAACTCTGTACACTGACATCATATTTGCATGACAGAATGACTGTCTCCCCCTCAGTAACTTGTGTTTGGCCCTGCAGTGGTGTTATTGTGTCTGCAAAACATTCATCTGCAAAATGTGTGTAGAACATGTTGATCAAAAATAATGATAATTCTAAAGTTAAAAAAAGTCATGGAAACTTGTGAATTTATCACAAAATCTGACATTTGACATTAACAGGTGCATTATAGTTGTAGTTATAAATATATTAATATTTAAGCTGGTCTCTTACATACCCTGTGTTATTGTCAGCAGCAGCAGAGAGCACAGGAACATCATGACTGCACTGTAAAACACAAATGAATCTTGTGATTGAGAATGAAAGTCTCTCATGAATCTTTCTCAAAGCTCCACCCACATCTCATCATCTGAGGGCTCAATATTTGAATGAAATTGGCTAAGAGAAATGAATGCATTATTTTATCTGTTTGTGATCACACATTGCGAAATTAATGAATAATAAATTTTGACATTTTAAATGTTTTTTTTTAGACCTCAGATTCTTATTAAAAATGTTCCGTAGAGAGATGTTACACTGTAAATTCAGCCCTGTTGCTTTAAAAATTGATATAAAATGCCAAACCATAAACATTCTGATTCACACATACTGTACAGTTTGGTGTTTCATTCATTTTGTTCTGAGATTAAAGTAAAACTAAAGTGGACATTTAAAGAACAAAACACATTGTCTAGTTTTATTTTCTCTGCATGGTTACTTTATGTTGTGGTAATTGTAGGCCTATTGTTTTTTAAGAAATTATACACCATCAGTGTTTTTTATACAAACATTTATTAATTAATATCTTATTGTAGTAATAATAATGCTATAGATTGTACATCGTAGCCGATTATCTGCAAATTCCTCTTATACTTATACTATTCTTATACTTTTAAAAATTATTGACACATTAATCAACCAAAATTTGACAAACTAAACAAAAATAGTTAAATATTATATTGTTTAAAATAAATATTAAAATTTTTTTTTTACAATAATGATTTTTTTAAAGTGCATTTCTAACCACTTTATCTCAAGTGTTTTTCCCCTTTTACAAATAGATTGGATATATAGCTTTAACGTACATGTCTATTTTAGTTTCAGACACCTGCAGGTGTTTCCACACACTCATTATGTCCTAATTTGTCTGTAACCTATATGAGGTTTGGTGAATCCTCTGCGTTTCAAATATAGACAGAGATGGATATCAGTTCAAACTAGAACTGTGCTAAAATAGGTTATTCTTGAACAAGAAGCAGCAGACTGGCAACACTGTATGATGAGGAGATGTGGCTTAATAACATTTTATATGATTGTACAAATCAATAAATAAAGGAATAAAATGCACAAATTCAACTGAATTGATTCAACATATGCAGTACATGAAATTGTGAGTTGTTTTCAGAGAAACATGTATCTTAAGTATATATTTTTCAAAATCCACTTGTTAAATACATTTGTCTCTGTATCAGGTTTTCGTACAGTGATCTTGTGTTTCCTGTGACTGTGGGCCTCAGAGCACAGTAATACAGAGCAGAGTCTGATACTGCAGCAGAGGAGATGATCAGATCCACATGTTTTGTATTTTTGTTAATTCTTGGCATTAAGCGCTGTGGTATGTTTTCACTCATCATCCCAGTTTCATAGATGTAGAGGAGGAACTTTGGTGCAGATCCGGGATATTCAGAGTACCACTGGAGAATATCAGGCACTCCACTGTAGTTACATGTGAGAATTACGCTTTCACCCTCCAAAACTTGTTTTTGTGAGTCATGAGACGTTATCATGTTTGTCAGGATGTTACCTATGAGAACCAGTAAAATAAAATGAAACAAACAAGACTTAAAATAAAAAGTATATTTACTGATCAATCTACATTAAAAGCAATTCTGATCAATATAATCCTTGTTTAATTGAAGTCATTAATTCTGAGAAATTAATCAACTCACCTATATGAAGAATCAAAATTAACAAGACAGTAAGATACATGTTGGTTGATGTTCTTACAAAGAGTGACTGTGATGTGAAAAATAAGTCAAATTCAAGCCAAGACAAACTAATCAAAGAGCGCCACCTCTTGAAACAGTGATGTACCTACTGGGAACCATTGATACTCAAATGATCTTGTTCCAGTTCTCATTCATCTGTGACAGGAACTGATGCACAGGCTCTTTCATCATGACAATCAGATTCACTTTTGTAAAAAGGAATATAAAGCTCAATAGGACCCTGTAAACACAAAGGGACATTTTTAGACTAAGCACTAAAAATTACAGTTAGACTTTATTTTAAGGTGACATAATTACATTGTACTTACTCAAATAAGTACTACTGAGTAATATTAATTTACTACATGCACATAGAGTTTCGTTGTGGTTATGGTCTGGTTTACGGTTAGTTACTTGAAATTATGCATAATTTACTGTTATTACTATAGTAATACATGTAGTAATGATGTGTAATTAAGTCACCTTAAAATAAAGTGTTACCAAAATTACTACTGTCTAGAACTACAAAAACTTGCAACATATTGCAATATATTCAGTGTAAACAAACAAGAATTGGAGCTGGTCAATGTTAAAAAATAGATATAAAAATAAAAACAGTGACAATGCACATGCAAAATTTCATATGCATTCAGACTGATTTTTGAGAGCTATGCCCCACATGAACTCATTGGTGGATAAACCCTCCAGTGAGGCATAGATATCATTTGCATGCATTAAATATTTTAAAATGTATGCTGGTCTGTGTGAAATTAAACTCTGCTTATTCATTGTCAGGTTTATTACTTACCCTGTTCACCAAGTGAGAAATTAACAGAGAAACAATTAAGACATACTAAATTTTGACCTCTCTTAAAAATACACAAACACCCAAACAAATGGTCTTTGGTAATGATTCTCTACCTCATTTTAAAATACGGCAATACTGGCAATTAATTAACTTTGGTCAGTCATACAGTATTTTCATCACTAAATAATGAATAGATTAAAAAAAGCTAACATTTTACTATAAGATTCCATTAGTTAACATTAGTTAATGCATTAACTAACATAACATTTGTCATTAACATTAATAAAAATACATTGTTAGTTCATGTTAGCTCAGATCCATTAAATAATATGAACAGATTCAACTTTTGTTTTTAATAATGTTTTGGTAATTGCTGAAATTAACATTAACTAAGACTAATAAATGCTTTAGAAGTACTTTTCATTGTTAGTTTATGTTTAAAAAAAATTTAGTTAACTAAAGTTTGGTAACTACAGGGACATAGTTAATGAAAGTAATGCATAATTAATTCTAAAGTAAAGATCATGATAACCCACTAGTATTACCATGATCTTCTCTTTAGAATACTGATCCAAATGGCCAGTAATTCCTTTAGAAGGATGTAGTAACACTTGAGTCATTAGTTATTCATTAATGATGGAACAGTATTCTAAAGTGTTAACAAGTTAACAAATGAAACCTTATTCTTGTAAAATGTTCCCTAAACAGTAGTGTGATTCAGAACAGATGTGGTAAAAATGTATATCCAAGAGGATGCAGTGTTTCTATAGTATTAGTATATTTTTCAGTACTTAAACACACTTTGTCAGGCCAGATTCAGTTTTTGTACGGCGCTGTCGGGTTTCCTCTCACTGTGGGCTTCAAGGCACAGTAGTACACTGCCGAGTCTGATACTTTCACAGAGGAGATCTCCAGATCCACAGACTTTTTCTTTTCATTTAATTTCGCTGACATGCCAGGCTGCATGATTTGAGACTCGCCGCTGTTTTGTAGTATCAGAAGAAGCCAATGTGGACTTGACCTTGGATACTGACGATACCAGTACAGAGAAAGGGCTGAAGAGTAGTTGCAAGATAATGTGACTTTATCCCCACTCGTCCTATAAACCTCAGTTTGGACAGGAGTGATGAAATCTACACAGCTCCCTCCTGAAAAAGAGAAATGAGTATTTGTAAATGCACATCTTGTATTTTGGCTGATGTTTGCGAACCTGACTTCAGGAGGATTTATTGTATACTGGAAAAATAAAGATCTCACAATCAATGAATAATTCTGAAAAGTTTGTGGTTAAGGGGTGGAAGTTGTGAAAAATAATCAAATATTGAGCTACTCACCTCCGAATGTGGAAAGAAAGCTTAGTAAACAGAGTATCATTGTTCAGGCCGATGTTCTGACTGACAGCTCAGTTTGTAGCTAATCTATTTCAAAACCACATCCTCAGGATGGCCTAGATGGTGTCAGAACACTAAAGCCCCTCCTACTGACCCCAAACACACATGTTTTAGGTTTAGAGTTGGGGGTCCAGCTTTTAGAGACAGTCTCAAAATTATCAGCAGAACAAAAATAAGAAATTTAAGGCGACTATGCTGATTTTATTCTATTCTACATTTATCCATAGAAACGTACAGCAAACAAACTCAACTCAAAGCCCAAACTTATATGCAAAATAGGCTATATCTAGACTTAAAGGGTTAGTTCACCCAAAAATTACATTTCTGTCATTAATTACTCACCCTCATGGTGTTCCACTCTCATAAGACCTTCGTTCATCTTCAGAACACAAATTAAGACATTTTTGATAAAATCTGATGGCTCAGTGAAAGCAAGATAATTAACACTTTCAAATTGCCAGAAAGGTACTAAAGACATATTTAAAACAGTTCATGACTACAACCTTAATGTTATGAAGCGACAACTTTTTGTGCGCCAAAAACAAAAACAAAATAATGACTTTATTCAACAATATCTAGTGATGGGCATATCAGAGTTGTCATGATGACAGAAGTATATTTTTGTAACATGTTTCATGCCTGTAACTTATTGTGGGTTCAGTAATACTAACAACAAAAATTGTATCTTCCAGAGTGATTACTGTAACGAAGCGGGACTGAGGCAGAGATCCAAATGCAGCATTTTATTAAAGTAAGCGTGGTCGTACAGGCAGGGTAAATCAGGAGCAAACAGGTACAGCAGAGGGTTAGGCAGAATCGTAGTCAGGGCACAGGCAGTAGATCGAGGCAGGCGGATATCACTCACAGAACAGTATAACAAGCAAGGGTCAGGACAGGCAGCAACGGGTCAATACTCAGGAACAGGCAAGATCAAACACAGGCAGACAGGATACAAGGTACGCTCAGAATTGTCACTAGGAATCAAGACTTCGCGGTGAAGTGGTGTGTGTGTGAGTCCTTTATAGTCCTGGTAATGAGTATCAGCTGGGTGTGGTGATTAGTGTGGAGAGTGCATGGCTGTATGTGGCAACAGGTGATTGGTGGAGTGAGTGCATGTGACTGACAGGGAGGATTATGGGAAATGGAGTCCGGAGTGAACAGGAACAGACTGTGATCGTGACAGATTACATTTTTATTTAAGATTTTGGTCAATATTTAGATATTATAGAAATTGCAATATCTGGATACATGTTCTGCATTTAAACACTGTTGTGTTCACATTATAAATGCTGCTTCATTAAATCTATTAATCTCTTGGTTTTGGCTACTGTATCAGTTGCAGGTGTTCCCACATACAGTAATGGTTATGGCAGATAATTTGTCTGGGTTTGGTTAATACTTTGATGTTTTTGAGTTCAAAGTATGTGTGTTTTTGTACAGCTTCTCAGTAACTTTGTATCACTGTGTCTTTCCAAAGAGCGCAGTAATAGAGAGCTGAATCTTTCAGAGCAGCTGCTTTTATAATCAGTTTAGTGGATGTTCTGGTTGTAGATGATTCAAAATGAGGATCTGGTATATTACTCTCACCATCTCTTGATCGAGCACCTTTCCACAGTAAATACTGTGGCTCACTGTTAGGAAACTGTCTATACCAATAAAGATCAACATCTTCACTGTTTGTTTCATATGAGCAACTTAATGTGACCCGGTCAGTTTCATTTCTAATAATAACAGCCTCATCTGGTCCAATGCGATCACCAAGAGCAACTGGAAAAGAAATAAAAAGTGTTATGTAAAATCTTTCTGATAAATATAAATTCAGTCTTATTAAGCTTTGAAATGATACATTCACATAAAAAAATCATATACATTTTATATTAAATACCTGATGTAGCAATGACAATAAGTACTAGTGATCTCCTCATCCTGCTTCTGTTCACAATCCCTTGATGATTTGTTTCTGTGTAGTCTAAAGTGGTTGACAGTGCAACATTTCAACTTTATGCACACGCCCTCTAGTGGTGTGTGTGCAGACTCTCTGGTCTCATGGTTTCTAACATCTAAGCCGTTTAGCTTTGAGCAGGTTTTTGTATGGTGTACATGGTGTTTCCTGCCACTGTGGGCTGCAGTGCACAGTAATACAAGGCAGAATCCTTCACATCTGCAGGGAAGATTTCCAGATTCACCGTCTTGCTTTCTTTATGAACTGAGGCTGTGAGCCGAGGGTGAGGAGGTGTAGCAGTCTGATTTTGTCCCGACTCCATGATTAGAATCAGGAATTCCGGCTCAGAGTTTGGGTATTGTCGATACCACTGGAGATTATTCATTGACACAGAGTACTGGTATTTACAAGAAATAGTCACTTTTTCATTGTCCTTTGCATGGACAGCAGGAGATGTTGGAGTTATGCTGTCTTGTATACTGGTGCCTGAGAAGAATGTTGAATTAGTCATTTAAAGCAAGTCACATCACCTTTATTTGTATAGCTCTTTATACAACACTGATTCAAAGCAGTTTCAAAGCAGCTTCACGAAAATAACGGTGTTGCAAAATTAAACAGTTACAAATTTAAGTTCAGCTGTAAAGCATTATTCAGCTCAGTTTAGTTCAGTGTTGATTCAATTCAGTTCATTAACTGTTGCAAAGCAACTAAAGTTAGCATCAAATATGCACTGCTAATGTGGAAAGTAAATGCATATAGGTAAAGAACAGAAATCTTACCAATGAAGGCCATTAAAACTAGTAACAAACAGAAAGACATTGTTTCGAGTGATGGTTTCCTCACTGAGCTTTGCAGAACTGCCATAACAGCCTCCTTCAGACAACTGAAGCTCCCAGCCAGTGCTTTCAACATCCAATCACAGTGCAGTGAAGTCTCTGGCAGGTGTCACCAGATGCTATAGACTCGACATAGGGCTGTTACAAACTTATAAGTTGATGTTCTTGTGATCTAAAGTAATGTTATGTAAATTAATGTAGCCAACATTGATTTCATCATTTTTCCTCAGGGAAAAATTAATGTAATTATGTTGATCCACAATATGATTTTTTATTTTATTTTAAGATTTTTTTCAATATATCAAATAATATAATAATGAACGTTCCTTAGAAGCTTAAACATCAGTGGAACCTTTCCATTGCAAAAAAGGTTCAATGCAGTGAATAATGGTTCTTCAGATTATTAAAAAGTTCTTCACACTAAATAATGGAACTTTGAAGAACTCTTTGGGGAACAAAAAATGGTTCTTTAATGAAATTGCTGAGTGCCTTTGGAACCTTTATGTTTGAGGGTTTGCATTATAGGCAACCGATTTATATAAGAGAAAACCCCTTTTAGAACCTTTATTTTTAAGTCAGTCAGTCATATTTATTCATAAAGTACATTTAAAAACAAGTTGGCCAAAGTGCTGTACAAAGTTTAAACAAATACCCTAATAATTATATACAAAACACATTAACAGACAGTACACTAAAAGTGTTACCACTGCACCTTCTTATGACCTTATACAATAGATAAATGAGTTTGACGAAGAGATTTAAAATCAACATATTTTGGTGCAGTTATTATGGAATGGCAAATTGTTCCAAAGCTGCGGAGCAGCCACTGAAAAGGCACAATCTCCTTTAAATTATAAAGGTGTCCTTGGAACAGCGCTTTAGACCATGAGCTTAGATCGTTAAAATAGGGCCCCAGGTTTTTGTTAGAAAACTCAATATCCTGTTTTCACAGTGGGCCTCAAAGCACAGAAGTACACAGAAGAGTCACTCAGGTGAAGGTTCTGGACAGTCACCAAACGCGAATAGAGCGTCAAATTCGCGTCTACCGCGTCTAGTTTGCCGCTTGAACATTTTGAATGCATTCGCGCGTCTAGAGCGAAATAGACGCGCGTAAAAAAACAAGCGTTTGAAGCGAAATTGACGCGCGTCCGAGGCGAAATCCGCTTCTTGTGGGAGGGGCAAGTGCTAGGCGGTTGTCTGTTTGCAAGATGGCTGATGTTGATTGTGCGTTCATCGAGAGAGCTACCGCTTTGTATTTGCTCTGGAGAGCAGAACAGCGGCGTAGGGGTCAGCGTCGCGGGAAGGCCGCGGGTCGATAAACGTGTACGTGACTCAAAAGTGAAATGTGTATTTACAACTTACCAGGTAGCCCAATCTCCTCACCGACACTCTTCCAAGCGAGGTCCTTTTTATTCCTGTCTGAAGTATGAACTTGTGTCATAAATCTCTGGGTGACTGCTCACTGATAATATCAGTCGTTCCTCCATTTTGAATGAGTGACTCCGGGCGGGCCTGCCGCCACAGCAGCAAGCAGTCTCCTGATTGGTTAACGCGACGCGAATTTACGCCAAAGTTAAAAATTTTCAACTCGGGCGTCAGACGCGAATTCGCGTCAAACGCTAAATGCACAAAAAGCACCATTCGCGCGTAACGCGCGTATCGCGCGAAACGCTCAATTCGCGTCATTAGACGCGCGAACTAGACGCGCGAATGAGGCGAATTCGCGTCTTCCGCGCCGCGCTAAACGCCTCATTCGCGCCGCGAGACCTCCAGACGCGCGTAAACGCGTCTTTACATTGACTTAACATTGAAATCATTCGCGCCAGACGCTCTATTCGCGTTTGGTGTGAACACAGCATAATTCTTCTTGCAGCAGAATCCAACTGGGACTGAAATCTCTTGTTGGGGAAGTCTTTGGAATTACTTCCGTTTCCAAGATTGTGTCTTACTAATATATATTCTGGAGGTAAATGCTTAGTTTTCCTGTACCACAGCAGAGCAGGCATTGTGTCTGTCGTATTATATTCACAGTTCAGGGTTACAGTCTCTGCCGTGTAAGCTGATATTGTTGTTGTTGGCTGACGTACAGTGTGTTGTCCTCTGCATTCTGTGGAGAGCACATAACATTATTTAACTCACTCAATCTCAAACAACATTTTCCTAAAGGAATGAAATAAATAAAAAAGTGCAACATCACCTAGACAGAATATAACAATAAGCATATCTCTCAGCCAAGTTCTCATGATTGACCAAAAACAATCTGCTATAGAGAAATAAAACAATTGCTAAACATAGACCTGACACCCGCTCTCAGTCTGTTCAGCCTCTGAACGATCAGGGTTGTGTATCCTTTCACAACATAACCCACTTTCATTGTAGGTCAAAACTCTGGGTGCTCCCTGCTGGTGTAATGTAAAAATACAGCATCATTCTCAGGACCAAAGAGAAAGCTTAGAAAGACATAAAAGTTTGTTAAAACGTATTCATTTCAGTAATAAAGTAGTTCACAGTGACACTTCAGTACTCTGATAAATTAGGTCAAAGTTTTTGGCCTTAAATTGATTTACAGTGGTATGCAAAAGTTTGGGAACCCCTTGCAGAATCTGTGATTTTAACAAAATAAGAGAGATCACAAAACACAAAAACAGTCGTGGATCATCCAGGTAACCACACACAGTATTAAGAATCAAGGGTTCCCAAACTTTTGAATGAAGATATTTTAATAAATTCAGCTACTTTTTTGTCTTGTGGATTATATGTAAACATCTTTTATGTAAAATATCTTACTCAGGACAGTACTAAATAAAAACTAACATGCATTTTGTATGATCTCTCTTATTTTGTTAAAATTATTCACATTTTCACAGATTCTGCAAGGGGTTCCCAAACTTTTGCATACCACCGTACCTTTGAGTGCTGAAAAGTGCTCATGTCCAAAATTGACATCAAATTAATCATTCCACTTTTTCTGTCCATATTGAACTGGTTCATGCTCTTGTTTTCTTTCATTCAGTGTTTAATTTTTATATATAAAACATGTTTGTGTAGTCTTTAAAAGAATAAATATCATCACAAATAATATTTGGTGGCCTTCCACCAAAATGGTGAACAGAAATGAATACATGCAAAAATAAAAGACAGAATTAAACTGATTTACTTATATTTCCCTGTCTATTTTTATAAATAAACTCACTATTTTGCCACTTTTGATTAGATTACAGTCATGTTTTAAATTTTTACTGCTTGATATGATGTCATAAAGCCTCAAAAACGTCTCGGGTTACTTGTGTAACCCTGGTTCCCTGAATAAGGGAACAAGACACTATGTCATATGACGTAGCGTCGACAGTTCCCATGAAAGGGAAGCATATTTCACAAGTTTTTCTGACCAGTGTACTGTGCCTAAAGGACCACTAGATGGCAGGTTAATCATAAGATTGATGGACTTTGCGATATTGTCCCTTTTTCATAA
The DNA here is from genome assembly GCF_018812025.1 of Megalobrama amblycephala. Classification (NCBI taxonomy): domain Eukaryota; kingdom Metazoa; phylum Chordata; class Actinopteri; order Cypriniformes; family Xenocyprididae; genus Megalobrama; species Megalobrama amblycephala. Next base: position 39,181,455 of record NC_063060.1, on the reverse strand, counting down.
TGATAGTCGTTATATTTTCACACTGTTATATTGTTTTAGTGTTACAGTGTTTTAAGTGATTGAAGGAGGATTACATGGTAGGATTTCAGGAGAACATGTTTGTCTTAAAAGCATTTGTTTGCATGAAATAAATGAGACAATAATGAACACTATTAGCAATTGTTTGGCTTGGGGAAACTGATGTCAGAATATTATCTAGAGTTGAGCATGAAGACTTCTCCTTTTTTTGCAATGTCCAAGTTAGAATGAAAGGAACTGTTTGTTATGAGTCAATGTCTATAGGTTTTTGTTCAGCGTTATAGTGTTTCCTGTCACTGTGGGCTTCATGGCACAGTAGTACAGAGCAGAATCTGACACTTTAGCAGAGGAGATGTTCAGATCCACACGGTTTTTCTTTTCATTCAGTCTCACTGAAAACCGGGAATCCAGATTCTCTGCTCTCTGGACCCGTCCAGATGTTTGCAGAATTAATAAAAGATATTCAGGAGCTGATCTGGGATTTTGGCGGTACCAGTGCAAACTAATTACTGTTGAGTAGCTACAGGACAACGTGATAATGTCACCCTCCTCATGAAAGAGCTCAGTTTGGTCTGATGTAATGAGACTCTCAAGCCTTCCACCTGAAAATGATGATAAATATAGTTAGAAAAAAAAAAAAAAAAAACTATAAAATCAAATTTTGTCTTAATTCAGCCATTTCAGCAAATAATTCAGCAATTTGACTAAGCAATACTGAGTTATACTCACTCCCAACAGCATAGAGCAGGATCATTGTGGTGAGCAGCATTGTGCTGAATGGCACATCTGTGATGACACTGGAGATCTTTACACTGCTTGAAGCTCCTCCCTTTAACTGAGTGAATAATGAGCATGATAAACTCCATGAGATCTCATGATGTCAGGTTTTTGTACAGTAGCATTTGATTTCCTGTCACTGTGGGCTGCAGAGCGCAGAAATACAGTGCAGAGTCTTGTACTGTGGAAGAGGGGATTTCCAAATCAACACGATTTTTCTCCGCGTTCAGTTTTCCTGACAGGCGCTCGTCTGAACTTTGGATTACTTTTCCAGAGCTTTGTAAGATGAGCATCAGGAAATGAGGAGCTGATGTGTGATGCTGTCGATACCAAAGGAGACTGTATGCCGAGGAATAGCTACAGGATAGTGTTATGTTCTCGGACTCCTTTGCATGCACTTCTGTGTGTTCTGAGGTTATGGCTTCTGCAAGAGTGACATCTTAAAAATGAAAAATAGGAGAAATATGTTGATTTCCACAGCTCATTTGGCATTAAAAAGAAGAGTATTTTCAGTAATACAGTCACACACACTTTGTAAAGAAAAAATATACTCACCTGCAAAGATTAAGATCCAAATGACCATGTACAGCAACATACTGTGAGCCTAAGCAGAGCAAAATAACATGACATGACAAGTGAAAAATCTGAAGTCTCCTCTGGAAGCTCCGCCCCTTGTATAGTTTTATGTTGTTTGAAATATTTCTCTACTTTTGGTACTTACAAGCCAACCATAGACCTGTAGTGATTAGTGATTAATCGTCTAATCACAGTTATTTGATTTAATCCCAATTATTTGAGATAAATGCAATAATTGTGCAGTTTAAATTTCAATCACATTTTGCCAAAGAATAAAAACACTGTTGTAAAGTACATAAAGATAAACAAAGGTCTTCATTATTATTATATTTGATTATATTATATTAATTTTCACAGCATTAAAGTAAATCATGTATGCCTATTTTATTAAAATGTTATTATATACGATTCCAAGAAATAAAATGACTTATTAGGCTTGAATGACTTACACTGTAAGTAACATGAACAAATCAGTATTAAATTGCAATTATTTGTATGACAATTAATCATCAGCATAAAATTCATTATCATCAATCTTCATTTTCCAGGTGTAACCACATCTCTTGCTGCTCAGAATATTATTTACTGTAGGGAAGGAAACTATTTTGTGGAAGGAGAGAATCATTTTGCACAATGTATTCAGCACAAACTGCTGTTCAACTGATTCACTCTTTGTCAAGTAAAGGAGAAGGTCTCAGATGAACTCCTCCCCTTAAAGCTGCAGTTCATAAATCTGCAAATCCTTAATCCAAAACAACAATGAAATGGCATTTGAAGCCTAGATGTGTCAGATATGAACACGTATAGGTCAGGAGTTTTACTGTAGTACTCTAATAACCTTTTTGTTGCAAGATATTAAAAAAACATGGAAATGTTTGTTGTTCTCTATTTTGGTCTCTTAATTTTAGTCAGTGTATAGCTACTGCTGATAGCATTATAAACTGAAATTTCTTTGAGTGAGTCGTTAACTGATTCATCTATATCTCATTCATTCAGCAACAAAACAAGCAACTGTTTTTACGAGTGATTCATTGAATCATTCACTCAATCAATTCGTTCAAAAACATTTTTGTTTGTTTGCTGCAATTCTTTTTTGGCTTTGTTTGTAAGCTTACTAATTAATCTCTTAAATGCCCTGATTTAAACATTTCAACTCGTGTTTACTGTAGGCCACATGCAACTCTTTGTTTCCAGCAGGTGTTACAATGTTCTGCAGTTTGGCACTGTGGTTTATAAAGACACAAGTATGGTTTGATATATATTTGATAACTTACTGTTGAAAGCAAGTTTTCTGAGTGAGTTTTTGTAAAGCCTCTCAGGCACTTTGTATCACTGGGCTGCTGCTGTTACTCTTAGAGCACAATAATAGAGAGCTGAATCTGACAGAGTCACACTTTTAATAGTCAGTGAGGTGGATGTTTTGGATGTAGTTGATTCAAATCGAGGGTCTGGTATGTTCTTATATGTCTCTGATCGTCCACCTATCACCAGCACAAATTGAGGCTGTGTGTTAGTAAACTGTCTGTACCAGTAAAGGAGAACATAGCTGCTGCTTGAATCGTATGAACACTCGAGTGTCACAGAATCTCCTTCTGTACTGATAACACTGGTCCTCTCGCCACTGGGTCCAATCCGGTCTTGACAGATAACACCTGGAAGGAGATACATTATTAAAATTAAGATGTGTGTAGATATTTAAAGATCTGAATAAGCATAAAAAATTATGTATTGGAACAGTGGATTGTACCTGATGCTATAAGGAGAATCACCAGATATTTTTCTATTTGTTGACTGGCCATTTGGACTCTTTCCATGATCACATCAGACGAGTCTTAATGTTTCTTGAGAGGTTGATCTCATCTAGGAGTGAATGCAAAAACAGGAAGTACTTGTCATACATCATCTGCATTTCTCTAAGACATGTAAGCTCCCACAAAGAACAAAAAAAAGATCAAATATTTAAATGAGATAACTGTTCCAAATATTTCCAGCAGGTGGCGATCTAATATCATAAAAATACTATACTTCTGCTGAGCATAATTGTGTACATCTGCACTTTTGAACCTATTACTAATACTAAAAACTAATACTTTAGTAGTTTTTGAGTTATGTAATTGAGTAGCGTTTGTTATTATTCTGTTTTTCCCTTAAAAACTAGTTTAATACTATTATAAAACTATTTTATTGATTTATTAATCCAAAAATGTGTATTTAAAATATGGACATGGTTTTGTTTTATTATTTATTTATTTGCAGATATTTTATGTAGACATGCAATGCATTGTACATTCACCTAGTATTGCTGTTGAGAGGGTTTTTATACAGTGTTCTAGTGTTTCCTCTCACTGTGGGCTCCAGGGCACAGTAGTAAATTGCAGAGTCTGTCACTTTAGCCGTAGAGATGTTCAGATACATGTGGGTTTTCAATTCATTCACTTTTCCAGAGAATCGAGGATCTTGATCCACAATTTCTGACTTTTGTGAAACTTTTCCTGAGTAAGGTGAAATGGCCAGAAGAAATTCAGGAGCTGATCCGGGATATTGGCGATACCACTGTAGTGTGGATGCTGAGGAGTAGTTACAGGACAGAGAAACAATTTCTCCCTCTTTCTCATAAACCTTAGTCTGGACTGGCATGATATTTGCCAAACTGTCACCTTCAAAATCAAGAATCAAAATTCATGGAAATTGAATGTATATAAGATCAAAAACACACTTATTAATATCAAGACAAACAAATATTCTGTCTGCAATGGAAAACTTACAAATAAGAGAACAAATCAAACCAGTTAAGAAGAGCAACATGTTGATGATAAGCAGATGATGAAGTTTTAGATCAACACAAACTGTTCACCTAAACTTTGCATTCTTTCCTTGTCAAACAGAAGATGTCTGAAGCTCCTCCCCTTAAAGCTGCAGTTGAAACAGAATTGATAGTGACAGTATCGAGTCAACATGAACACACAGGTCAGACGTTTTGTTGTAGAGCTGGTCAGAATGGCTGTCTGTTTGAAGAAAAACATGAGTTAAAGCTTATGACGCTCCTTAAGAGACTCTTTAATGTTCTTCATCAAGGATTGTAAGAACAATTAATTCACCTCCTCTCTTTATGTCTGGGTAAACAGTTCCAATGCAGATGACTATTTAGTTCACAGGACTGTTGTAATGTGGCGTAACTTATGTTTTAACACAACTGTCTCACATTTTGTCCTGTTTCAGCTTGTGATATGAAATAAGCCTGTAAATGTACTTGCAAATCCAGTTGTCTAATATTGTTGATGGTGATGTGTGATCTTGTTGGTAGTTTTTGTACAGTGTTCTAGTGTTTCCTGTCACTGTGGGCTCCAGGGCACAGTAGTAAATTGCAGAGTCTGTCACTTCAGCTGGGGAGATCTCCAGATACATGTGGGTTTTCTTTTCATTCAGTCTTGCAGAGAATCGTGGATCTAGACTGACAATTTCTGATATTTGTGTAACTTTCCTAGTAGCATACTGAATGACAAAAAGATATTTTGGAGCTTGTCCGGGATATTGGCGATACCACTGTAGACTATATGCTGAAGAAGAGTAGTTACAAGACAGAGTGATATTTGCTCCCTCTGGATGGAGCATCTCATTTTGGACTGGAGTGATGAGGTTCCCCAAAGTGCCACCTGCAAGAGTCAAAATTCATGCAACATTATGTAATAATTCGTTGAAACATGATAACACTTATATTGTTAGTTTAAAATAGTAATGACAATAATTCAGTATAATACGTACACAAAAGGCAACAAAGGAAAACATGCAAGCAGAGAATCATTTTGCACGATGTATTCAGCACAAACTGCTGTTCAACTGATTCAGTCTTTGTCAAGTAAAGGAGAAGGTCTCAGATGAACTCCTCCCCTTAAAGCTGCAGTTCATAAAGCTGCAAATCCATAATGAAAATAATAATGAAACGACATTTTAAGGACACAGTTTTAGGATGCAGCTTTAGATGGTTAATGATGAGAAAAGTGGATGTCTTTGAAGTTGCAGAATCATAGCGAGGATCTACGCGTTGAAAGCGGGTCTCTGATCATGCATCCTTGAGCAATAAAAAGTCAGGTGCCTGTCTTGGGATCAGTCTACCTCATAAGAGCAAAGCATGAGGGCTGCTTGATTCATACAAGCATGTGAGATTTGTAGATTCCCCCTCTCTACAAAAGACAGTTTTTGTCTTTGGTGCAATATGAGCACACAAACTGATTTCTGCAAAAAATATCAATGGACATTTAAGCAAGAAAATGCTAAACTGTTTGTTTGATGTTGAAGCAATAGTGTATTTGTACCTGACAGAAATGTGAGACAGAAGAGAAGTGATGTAGACATTTCCAACTTGTTCAGTAATTACTTTTGAGCAGCGAATCCTTTGATTGTGTGCCAGATTTTTATAAATGCAAGTGTTTTACTGTTAGTGTTTGATTGGCTCATCCCATCTTGAAGTATGCAACAACAATGCAGTATTGATGCAGTTCCATTATCCAAACTCAGAACCAGTAGGTGGAGACGAGTGACTGGAATTTCTTTTAGTGAGTCATTACCAGAACTGTGATTCTTTCAGTCTTCATCAAATCAATCATCCGTTCTATTATTTCGTTCAACAAATCTGATGCATTCATGAACAAAACGAGCAACTGTTAATGAGTGATTCACTGAATCATTCACTCAAACGATTTGTTCAAAACAGTTTGTTTGCTTGGACTGCGAGTCTTTTGTGGCTTCATTTGCATTGAAGAAGCAAAAACAATTGGCTGTGTTTCTAAAGTGTAAGTTACTCAATATTTACATGTTGTTTATATTCAGAACCAACCATGCTGATAATATATAAAGCTTACGAATTAATCACTAAAATGTCCTGATTTGAACTTTTCAGCTCGTGTTTACTGTAGGCCACATGCAACTCTTTATTTCCAGCAGGTGTTACCATATCCTGCAGTTTGGCTTTGTGGTTTATAAAGACACAAATGTGGTTTGATAATTATGTGATAACTTACTGTTCAATTCAAGTTTTTCGAGTGAGTTTTTGTAAAGCCTCTCAGGCACTTTGTAACACTGGGCAGCCTGATACTATTAATCAGAGCACAGTAATAGAGAGCTGAATCTGATAAAGTTATACTTTTAATAGTCAGTGAGGTGGATGTCTGGGATGAAGTTGATTCAAATCGAGGGTCTGGTATGATCTTATATCTCTCTGATCGTCCGCCTTTCGCCAGCACAAATTGAGGCTGTGTGTTAGTAAACTGTCTGTACCAGTAAAGGAGAACATAGCTGCTGCTTGAATCGTATGAACACTCGAGTGTCACAGAATCTCCTTCTGTACTGATAACACTGGTCCTCTCGCCACTGGGTCCAATCCGGTCTTGACAGATAACACCTGGAAGGAGATACATTATTAAAATTAAGATGTGTATAGATATTTAAAGATCTGAATAAGCATACAAATTATGTATTAGAACGGTGGATTGTACCTGATGCTATAAGGAGAATCACCAGATATTTTTCTATTTGTTGACTGGCCATTTGGACTCTTTCCATGATCACATCAGACGAGTCTTAATGTTTCTTGAGAGGTTGATCTTGTCTAGGAGTGAATGCAAAAGCAGGAAGTACTTGTCATACATCATCTGCATTTCTCTAAGACTTGTAGGTCCCACAAAGAACAAAAAAGATCAAATATTTCAGTGAGTTGACTGTTCCTACGATTTCCAGCAGGTGGCGATCTAATATCATAAACATACTACAGTTTACTTCTGCTGAGCATAATTTTATACATCTGTACTCTTGTACATGAAAGCCTGAGTAGTGTTCTTATGATTCAGTTTTTTCATTATTATTATTTTATTATTGAACTATTTAATACTATCATAAAACTATTTTATTGATTTGTTAATTGCTTCCAAAAATATGTATTTAAAAATAGGTTTTGTTTTATTTTATATTTTTTTATTTGCAGATATTTTATGTAGACATGCAATGCATCGTACATTCACCTACAGTGTTGCTGTTGAGAGGGTTTTTGTACAGTGTTCTAGTGTTTCCTGTCACTGTGGGCTCCAGGGCACAGTAGTAAATTGCAGAGTCTGTCACTTTAGCCGTAGAGATGTTCAGATACATGTGGGTTTTCTTTTCATTCAGTCTTGCAGAGAATCGTGGATCTAGACTGACAATTTCTGATATTTGTGTAACTATCCCAGTAACATATTGAATGACAAAAAGAAATTTTGGAGCTCGTCCGGGATATTGGCGATACCACTGTAGACTATATGCTGAAGAAGAGTAGTTACAAGACAGAGTGATATTTGCTCCCTCTGGATGGAGCATCTCATTTTGGACTGGAGTGATGAGATTTCCCAAAGTGCCACCTGCAAGAGTCAAAATTCATGCAACATCATGTAATAATTCATTGAAACATCATAACACTTATATTGTTAGTTTAAAATAGTAATGACAATAATTCAGTGTAATACGTACACAAAAGGCAACAAAGGAAAACATGCAAGCAGAGAATCATTTTGCACAATGTATTCAGCACAAACTGCTGTTCAACTGATTCAGTCTTTGTCAAGTAAAGGAGAAGGTCTCAGATGAACTCCTCCCCTTAAAGCTGCAGTCCATAAAGCTGCAAATCCATAATCAAAATAATAATGCAATATATTTGAAGCCTAGATGTGTCAGATATGAACACATACAGTAGGTCAGGAGTTTTGCCATAATAACCTTTTTGTTGCAATCAGAAGGTATTAAAGAATACACAGTTTAATTGTAATATCTCTATATTTATTCTCAGGCAAATAGTGTTTACTGGGATTTTTAGCAAGGAAAACTTATTCTCAGAGGTTCTTTTATGGGAAGGTTTATAAAATAATTATAAAAAAAGAATTATAATCCTTCGAGCACACAGTGTTGTCTTCCAACAGGTGTTACAATATTGTGTTGTGGTTTACACAAGATAAAGCTGTGGTTTAAATCATATTTGAATTGTTTTTTAAAAGGCAAAATCTACATCATCAGCCTCTCAGCCATTTTGTATCACTGGGTGTCAACTCTTAGAGCACAATAATAGAGAGCTGAATCTGACAGAGTCACACTGTTAATAATGAGTTCAGTGGATGACTGGGATGTAGTCGACTGAAACCGTTGAGGGTCTGGTATATCCTCAGAACCGTCCCATGATCGAGCTCCTTTATACAGTAAATATTCAGGTTCTTTATTAGGATACTGTCTGTACCAGTAGAGATAGACATAACTGCTACTTGAATCATATGAGCAGCTCAGAGTTACACGCTCTTCTTCATTTCTGTAAATATTAGTTTCTTTGTCTTTTGGTTTAATGCTGTCAGACAGAAACCCTGCAAGAGAAATGGACAAATTTCACAAGAGGTCACCTTGTCTACTTATCCAAAGATGCACAAGATTATAAATGAAAATTACAATACCAAAAATAGTTCCTTCAACAAATTGTGATGTCATTATTGTAATTTAGAATTACATTTAAAAATATAGTCAAAACATTTTATATTTGAGTCTGTTTAGATTAAATGTTTTATACCTGGCACAGACAGAAGAATCAGTAGAAAGCATCTCTCCATGTTGAGAAGATTTACTGGCTTTATAAACTGAAGCTAAACAGTAAATGTATGATTGTAGAAGCCTATTGTGAAGCTTTCATGTGGGTGTGGTTTATTTAGACCACCTTCTCTGTCTTTCCTTAATGAAACCTGAGATGATTGTGCCTTCAGTCAATGAGTATCTCAAAATGTAACTATATGCTTCTTGTTGAATATGTCTCTTCCTCCACTAATTCAGTTTTATCAGCTAGTGTGTGACCGTGGTTGTTCATTATCTTACTATAAGTCATTCAAAGTTAAACAACATATAGGCTATTTAGTGTTAGAGTCAAAGAGTTAAAATATTCAATATTTGATAGTGGGGTTTGTGCCTGTATCATTATAGCAGTCTAATGCATTTTGTGAGAAAAAAGAAATATCTATACCTTTAAAATCTGTCACAATTCTGCCGATTTTGATGTACAGTAATGAATAATTCAGTATGATTCTGCATATCTTGTCGATATGTATTATGTATCTTTTATTTTGATCTCTTTTCATTTTTCTTCAATTTACCTTTATAACTTGAAATAAATTTCCTCTAACCACACACAGGTGTTTCCACAATTATATTATGTGAATTATAGATTGTGGGTTTGATGTGGCTTGAGATCAAAGTGAAAAATAATTTTCAGTTTTTGTACAGCTTCACATAGACTTTGTATCACTGGGCTCCAACTCTTAGAGCACAATAATAGAGAGCTGAATCTGACAGAGTCACACTGTTAATAATGAGTTCAGTGGACGTTTGGGATGTAGTCGACTGAAACCGTTGAGGGTCTGGTATATCCTCATAACCGTCCCGTGATCGAGCACCTTTATACAGTAAATATTCAGGTTCTTTATTAGGATACTGTCTGTACCAGTAGAGATAGACATAATTGCTGCTTGTATCATACGAGCAGCTCAGAGTTACACGCTCTTCTTCATTTCTGTAAATATCAGTTTCTTTGTCTTTTGGTTTAATGCTGTCAGACAGAAACCCTGCAAGAGAAATGGACAAATTTCACAACAGGTCACCTCGTCTACTTATCCAAAGATTTATAAATGAAAATTACAATGCCAAAAATAGTTTCTTCAACAAACTGTGAAGTCATTATTGTAATATAGAATTACATTTAAAAAAAAAATGCAACCAAAACATTTTATATTTGAGTCTGTTTAGATTAAATGTTTTATACCTGGCACAGACAGAAGAATCAGCAGAAAGCATTTCTCCATGTTGAGAAGATTTACTGGCTTTATAAACTGAAGCTGAACAGTAAATGTCTGATTGTAGAAGCCTATTGTGAAGCTTTCATGTGGGTGTGGTTTATTTAGACCACCTTCTCTGTCTTTCCTTAATGAAACCTGAGATGATTGTGCCTTCAGTCAATGAATATCTCAAAAAATAACTATATTTCTTGAATAATAAGTATCTTCCTCCACTAAGTCAGTTTTATCAGATAGTGTGACCGTGATTGTTTATTATCTTACTATAAATCATTCAAAGCTAAACAAAATATAGGCTATTTAGTGTTAGAGTCAGAGAGTTAAAATATTCAATATTTTAAAGATTGACGAGCACGAGCAGCTTTTGCTTAGTAATCAGCTGCAAGCTATCAATGGTCAGCAAAACAACTGTATTTAAACACACACAAAACACCATCGCATTATCCCTGGATAACTTTTGAATCACTATAATGAATATAGTGTATAGTGAATGATGAATAATGAATTTATGAATTCACTATGTTCGTGTTGTTTACATTATATGCACTTAGGCACCTATTGGCAACAAAACAGACATTTGAAGAGTTTTAATCACTGCCTGCGGCTCCGACTCATGGCCTTGTTTATGAAACCATAAGCGCCGATCCTGAGGGCTCGAGCAGCCACGGAAAAACACAAGATATTCTCCATATATTTAACCAATAAAAAAAATGATTGCAACTATCAGTTTCTATGGTTATTTTAATGACAAATATCAAGAGCTCAAAAAATGTAATGCGTGAGCACAAATCTCTCAGCTCCACTGGGTTCTTTGGGAAGCAAGGTTATCTTCCGTCACAACCAAAAACACACTTCTTTGGTGACATTGTTGATTTCGTGGTCTAAAAACAAAGTGACAAATCTTTCTCGAGCAAGTCCTGTGCAGGGCTGCCGACGACTTCCGTTAAGCCGAACGAAGTGTGTTGATGGGCATGTGTGTGCACGCTTTTCCAGGGGAAGTGCCCGTACAAGGAATTCCACCCTTTATTACATAATAAAGGGCCATACTCTGAAAAAAAAAAAAAAAAAAACTGTCCAAAGTTTGTGAGCAATCTGAAGAGTATTTTAGGCACAGAAATAGTGTAAATAAGTGTAAATAAGTCAGAATGCAAGAAATAGCATTAGACCCCCGATTAAAATCTGTCACAAAATGATTGATTTCAGTAAATTTCACAAATTTTGAGAAACATGTATAGTTTGTGTCACCTAAGGAAGCCTGTTTAGACCATTAGGATTATTAGCAATGTGGCATTATTTATTTTCACGACACTTAATCAAGATATATTCAGAAGGCAAAAGGACCGTCTTCTGTTGTTTCTTTCACATGTGAATTCATTACAGATACAGTTGGTTGTCCTCTCTGAAATGTTTAATGTACACACACAGCACCCCCCAGTGGTCATGTGACAAACATTTATTACATTTCTTCACAACGTCCACAAGTCTAACAAGAATAAATCATTTGTGAATCTGAAAAAGATGATGGATGATAAATGCTGACCTTATTTATATTTCTTCAAACATGATGACGCACACAGATTATAGTTTGTTATTCCATCAATGTTCTTCAAAATACTCTCATACAATAATTAAAATACAATAATTCAAATTTATTTTCAAACTGTTACCTGTATGGAGATGTGTTGTTTTTGACAACATCTGACTGTAAGACTAACATCAGTCAGGTTTTTGTACAGTGATCTTGTGTTTCCTGTGACTGTGGGCCTCAGAGCACAGTAATACAGAGCAGAGTCTGATACTGCAGCAGAGGAGATGATCAGATCCACATGTTTGTCTTCTTTTCTGTGACTGATGGATATTCCAGGAACTGGAGGATTAGCGGGAGTAACTGTTCCATAGGATTCCAGTATGAGGAACTGTGGTGGTGAACCTGCATATTGTCGATACCAGTGAAGACTATTAACAGAACCGCTGTAGTTACAAGAGAGTTTCACACTCTCGGTCTCAGTGGCAAATGCTGCATCACTGTATGGAGTGATGACCTCTTTAGCTCTGTTACCTACAACAAAAACCTATTTCAGCATGTTTAAAATGAGAAATGATGATGTAATGATACATGTAAGATTTTACCTTCTGTTAAAGTCAGCAATATAAGGACACAAGTGAACATGATGGTAGCTGCTGCTTGCCTGAGTGATGCTGTATGTGATGCTGATCACTGAACTAATGTGTTTCTGTGTTAAGCTCCGCCTTCTGACATAACCCTCTTATACACACAGAAATTAACATATATTATGAAGGATAAATACCTAAATTATCTTGCACTTGTTATTTTTCTTGTTGATATAATTTCTCAAATGTTTAATGTATTTAAACTGGGATATGATGAGTTTTATGCTATTTGCTCCAGTTTTTGCTCAGTATTATTCAGTTTCCTGTGACTGTGGGCACCAGGGCACAGTAGTACATCGCTGAGTCTGTCACTTTAGCAGAGGAGATGATCAGATCCACATAAGTTTTGTTTTTATTCAGTTTTCCAGAGAATTGAGGATCTAGATCTAAAATTTTGGATTTTTGAGAAACTTTTCCTGTAGCATGAAATATGACGAAAAGGTATTCAGGAGCTGAGTTGGGATACTGGCGATACCACTGCAGACTGACTGCTGAGGAGTAGCTACAGGACAGAGTTATATTCTTCCCCTCCATCCCAAACATCTCAGTTTGGACTGGTGTGATGTCATTCCCAAAACTGACACCTGCAGGAAGATACAATTAAAGTTTAAATCAACATTTCACATGCTACAACAGAACAGACAGCAAACAAGAAATCCTGACACATTTGGGATAGAATATACTCACATGTTAGAGAACAAAGCAAAACAAAAACCAAAAGGATCATTTTTAGGATGATGATTTAGTTCAGTTGATCTGCAGGACAAAGTGTTTCTGAAGTAAACCTTCATTCATTGTCTAGCAGAGGATTTCTCCAACTCCTCTTAAAGCTACAGTCTTCATATTCAAATAATCTGCTGTATGAGTGATATTATTATTATTATTATTATTATTATGGATAAACTTTAAGTTTATTATTCAAACAACACTGTAGTTTGGACTGTTGATGTGACATTTGTAAAAGTGACACTAGAAACAGATATTAATTGCTTATACATTTGATTTGACTTGATTTGACTCATTTTTACAGGCAAAGTCAGTCAAATGATGGAGCAGTTTATAATTTATGAATCACCTGCAAGAACACTAAACAACTTTTTATAGCACTAATGGAATCATTATACATTATTTAATTAATCTCAGTTAAATTGTAACTGGTGTTATATCCTATTATTCACAGAGTCTTTGTGGCTCATATAAAAAACAGCTGTGTATATATATATATATATATATATATATATATATATATATTTCAGGAATTTTCTAGTAGAATATGTACATACAGTATGTTTTTTTTTCTTTTCTTTTTTTCTTCAGTTTGCCTCCAGTTTGTTATAATTTGAACTAAATTTCAGTCTATAACCACACACAGGTGTTTCCACAAGTGTAATTATATTGTGTGAATTATAGATTGTGGGTTTGATGCGGCTTGAGATCAAAGTGAAAAATAATTTTCAGTTTTTGTACAGCTTCACATAGACTTTGTATCACTGGGCTCCAGAGCGCAATAATATAGAGCTGAATCTGACAGAGTCACACTGTTAATAATGAGTTCAGTGGATGTTTGGGTTGTAGTCGACTGAAAGTGAGGATCTGGTATATCCTCACTATTGCTCCACGATCCAGCACCTTTCCGCAGTAAATACTGAGGTTCTCTGTTTGGATACTGTCTGTACCAGTAAAGCATAATATTACTGCTGCTTGCATCATATGTACAGCTCAGTGTCACAGACTCTCCTTCTGTCCTGATTATATTTTCCTTGTCTTTTGGTTTAATGCTGTCAGCAAATACACCTGCAAGAGAATTATATTTAATAAAAGTTTAATTAAAACACTGTCCTTTCTATTGTTACAGTAACAGTGCTAAGAATAAACAACATTGAAAATTAACAAAATATGTCAGCATTAATTACTAAATAAGTATGTGCATAAATAACACTTTGAATCCTCAATATATTTTAGTCTAGTGCTGATAAATGAAGTGCACTTTACCTGATACAGTTATAAGAAGCAGCAGAATACATCTCTCCATGGTGGGAAATTTACTAATAATCTATAGTCGCATCAGTATATGCTTTATGATTTTAATTTGAAAGGTAAATGTATGAATGTAATGGAGAGTGGTTTGTGCAGCTACAGTATATTGTCTGTAAATGTGGGTGTGGTTTGAGTTTCTCATATTTAAACCAACTTCTGTCTTGTCACATTAAAACTGAGATAACTGTCAATTAATAGGATTTTTTCTTGATCTGTTGCACTTGATCTGTTATATATAGCTCAGAGTCTCTTTGTGTGTTTGATATCTTTGATTATTCTGCCCTCTGTATTCTGTGTGTAGGGAAAAATACCATTAGCTTTTCAAAAGTAAATAGTCTTTCATTCATATGCGTTTAGATTTTGTTTTAACTTCACCCCCTAGTGGCAGATGACAAACATTTACATTTATCACAAAACTGATGCATTCATATTGGAGACTTAATAATTGCAAATTTCTTCCTACTAAACAGTGGACATGAATTTATGACAATTGGTAACTTTTATTTCAGAATTTAATAAATGTTTCCCCCGGTTTAAACTATGTTGCCTTTAATAGCAAAATATTTATTTTAAGAAGACTGTGAAAGAAAAGCATGACAGTTTGTTACAGAATAAAGTGTGATTTTTCCATCACTAGCAATTTTAAAGTAATCCTGTTTAATCATTTCATCTTAAAATTCATGAACATTACCAATGCATTTTAATCAACAGTGTACATCTGTATTTGTTGAATACAAAGTTCAGAGTAAATTAATAATCAAATAATAATTCAATAGCACAACTATATATTCTTAATACATGCTTTCACATGTACTGTATGATGTTTTTGTACAGTGTTCTTGTGTTTCCTGTGACTGTGGGCCTCAGAGCACAGTAATACAGAGCAGAGTCTGATACTGCAGCAGAGGAGATGATCAGATCCACATGTTTGTCTTCTTTTCTGTGACTGATGGATATTCCAGGAACTGGAGGATCAGCGGGAATAACTGTTCCATAGGTTTCCAGTATGAGGAGCTGTGGTGGTGAACCTGCATATTGTCGATACCAGAGAAGACTTTCAACAGAACCGCTGTAGTTACAAGAGAGTTTCTCACTCTCAGTCTCAGTGGCAAATACTGCATCACTGTATGGAGTGATGACCTCTTTAGCTCTGATACCTGCATAAAAAGGTGTGAGATTGAGCATATTTAAAATGATAATATTGTGTGAGGTAATTATACAGCAAAGTAAGTTTTTACCTTGAGTTAAAGTCAGCAATATAAGTGCACAAGTGAACATGATGAACAGGTTCCTGCTTCCCTCAGTGATCTGTGATGCTGAACTAGTTTGTGTTTGACAGGCCTGTGTTAAGCTCCGCCTCTTGACATAATTCTTTAAGAAATTACAGAATTTTTTAAACACAAAACCACTTAAGCAACTGAGAAATTAAACAAAATCTCCATTCAAGTATTGCTGATTTTGTGTTTGATATGTTCTTTCTATGCTTTTTCCTTGCAGTTGCACCATGGACAACTCTTCAGATCCAACAGAAATTGGCATATTGGTTTAGTTAGATGGCAAAAGGTTATTGATGAATCAATATTCAGTAACACTTTAGTTTATGGTGCAATTCTCACTATTAGCTAGTAGTGCATGCATAGGCCTATTACTAGGATAATACATAAAAAGCACATATTAATGCCTTATTCTTCATAATTATGCTCTACATCACTTAATCTTACCTAATACCTAAACTTAACAACTACTTTACTAACTATTAATAAGAAGTAAATAGAAGTTTATTGAGGCTAAAGTTGTAGTTAATAGTGAGAATTGGACTCTAATTTAAAGTATGACCCAATATTCTATACCTCAATTAACTAAAACAAAAATGATACACTGTTTAGCCTATAGTTATAAGAACATTTGATCTCTCGAAAGAGCAAAATTCACCAGCTGGGAATCAGTCTGACTAATTTTGTAATTAGAAGCAGCTTTTAAAGATTAAATAAATAAGTGAATTGCTAACGATTTATTTTACAAGCCCACCAGATGGCAGTCTAATCTCACTGACTACTGCTAGTGTTACTACTCTCACTATTTTTTTTTTTTTCTTAATTAGGTTAAATTAGGATTTTTGGAGTTGGGCATAGTTTATGTTTTTAGCATTTGTGTCTGACCACTGCTGACTAGAGAGGGAAGCACAATGAATACTGTAGTGTTTTAGTGAATTGAGCTGGTGGTTTTTGTACAGTGTAGTTTGTTTTCCTGTCACTGTGGGCTCCAGGGCACAGTAGTACATCGCTGAGTCTGTCACTTTGGCAGAAGAGATTTCGAGATACGTATGGAGTTTCTCCTTATTCAGTTTTCCAGAGAATCGAGGATCTAAATCAACGACTTCAGATTTGTGTAAAACTTTCCCAGTAGCATGTAGAATAACGAAAAGAAATTCAGGAGCCGATCTTGGATATTGGCGATACCAGTATAGACTCAATGCAGAGGAGTAGTTGCACGACAGGGATATAATGTCCTTTTCTGTTCTATATACTTTAGTTTGAAGTGGTGTGATGACATTACCAAAAATATCACGTGCAGAAATAAAAATAAAAATGGAGCTTGTTAAAAAAATGAACATGTTAAACTTAAAAGGGGAAAAAAGGGACAAGCAAGTAATAAATAAAATCCTGACAGACTGGAACATAATTCATACCTGTGAGGAAAAAGAGCAAAATAAAAACAAACAGCATCATTTTTCAGGACGATACAAGAGTTATTCTGCCACACCTGTCACTGTTACTGAAGAAAGCATTCGTTTCTCTCTCTAGCTAGTCCCTCCCCTTAAATCTGCAGTTCATAAACTGCAATGTATGGAAACCCATTTCTAAATATAAACAGTTTATTTGAAAAAGAAATATTTTGTAACATTATAAATGTCTTTACTGTCACTTTTGACATTTAATGCTTCTTTGTTGAATAAAAGTTTTCATTTCTTTCAAAAAAGCTTACTGACCCCCCAATTTTTAAAGGTTTTATGTCAAGAGTTGATGATACATGGAAGCCCATGTCTAAATATAAACAGTTAATTGTGACTTTATTTTATTTTTTTAAACTGCTTTTTAATTTACAACTGACCATCATTGAAAACTGACAGTCATTGAAATCTCGTAACCGAACAAATCTGACCAGTGAATGACACATGATGTAATCCGATAAGTTGTCTCTGGTCGTCTCGCTGGTCTGTGCGCGTTCATGTGTTTTGGAGGAGGTGTGGCTTTGGACAGCGATTTGCAGGGAGGTTGGAACGTGTATTTTCAATGCTAGCAGGCTAAAGTTAGCATTTTCCCAGATTACCTACTGCACCTTTAATTGCAAATTTAATTCTCATAATTGTGACTTTATTTTCTTATTTTAAACTGCTTTTTATTTTTTACTCTGAGACAGAAATTCAGTTCCATAGTTGTATATACCACTAAAGAAACATTTTTTGGCACCATACAGTTTTGTTATTGCTATAAGTTCACAACAACAAGGTTGAGGAAACCTGAAGAGTTGGACCTAACCAACAAAAGAGATGCATTTGACTTTTTTCTTTTTCTTCTTCTGCAGCAGGTGTTATCACATCAGTTATCCACCACATAGATGTGGTGGATAACTGACACACTAATTATGTGTGTGTTTTTGTAAAGCGTCTGTGGACTTTGTATCACTGGGCTTCTGCTTTTAAGAGCACAGTAATAGAGAGCTGAATCTGACAGATTCACATGGTTAATGGTGAGTGAAGTGGATGTAGGAGATTTAGTTAACTTATAACGACTGTCTGATACACTCTCTTCATCAGACGAGCGAGTGCCTTTAAACAGCAAATACGTCGGTTCACTATTAGGATACTGTCTGTACCAGTAAAGGTAAACATTATTGCTGCTTTCATATGTGCAGCTCAGCGTCACAGACTCTCCTTCTCTCCTGGTTTTATTTGTACCTTCTTTTTTTGGCACAATGCTGTCAGCAAACACACCTACAAGAAAATGTGTGCTTTAGAACAATAATAGAAATAACCCTGAAAAAACACTAATTAAATAATTTATATACACTATCATTCAAAAGTCTGGGGTCAGCAAGAATTTGTGCTCACCAAGAGCTCATCATAGATTAAAATGACTATTTATTTCAACAGTCTTCAGTGTCACATGATCCTTCAGAAATCATTCATGCCGATTTGGTGCTCAAGAAAAAGCATTTATTTGAAATAGAAATATTTTGTAACATTACAGATGTCTTCACTGTTGCTTTTGATTAGATTTATGTATTCTTCCTGAATAAAAGTATTACTTTCTTTAAAAATTCTCACTGACCCCAAACTTTTTAACAATAGTGTATGTATATATAATGTGTATGTATATTTAATGACACTCTAAAAAAGTACCTGTCATGAGAATCAGCAATTGGCATCTGTCCATGTTAATATTCCGAGTGATTTATTTTGTTTTAAGCCTAATCATGTTCGCAGGGACAAGAGACACTACAATGAAGGACTTCAGGGAATCCCTGTATCTCATGTGAATGAAGAAGATACATTTCACTGACACTGCAGTTTGAACGAGTTCTAAGTTCTAAAGAGTATTTGAGTGGGTGTGGTTAGTGACATCACACACTAAATACACATACACAGGTTTGTTTTTTGCATCAACTTTAATTCATCCATGTTACAGGTCACAAAAACAATTCAGGGAAACTAGACATTCATCTGGATGGTGAAATATACTTTTTTTTATGTTACTGTGTTTCCTGTGACTGTGGGCCTCAGAGCACAGTAATACAGAGCAGAGTCTGATACTGCAGCAGAGGAGGTGATCAGATACACATGATTTTGCTCTTTTCTGTGATTGATGGTTATTCTTGGAAAGGGTGGATCAGCTGGAGTAGTTACTCCTGAATATTCCAGTATGAGGAACTGTGGTGGTGAACCTGCGTATTGGCGATACCAGTGAACACCACGAACAGAACCGCTGTAGTTACAAGAGAGCGTCACATTGTCACCGTCAAGTGCAAATACTTTTTGCTTTTTGGAGTGATGACTTCTGTGGATCTGGAAACTGCAGATTAAAGTGGCATTAAGTTAAAACATAAAATTGATATATGAATATTTAATATAGAATATTTAAATTTGGAACAAAAAAATCATCCAAAAGAGCATAATTACATTTAAATTATGCATTTCATTGTATTTCCTTAATGTGATATTTTTCTAAGATATTTTCAATTGTCACAGACACGTCAGGTTCCAACATCCACCAATCACAGCGCACACTGTCTCCAGAGTACTGATCATCGCCACCTGCACCTCATCACCTCACTCATCAACAGCACTATAAAGAGCACACGCACACAGCACTCCATGTCCGGTCTCGTTCGCATATACTTCCTGTAATGCTTACCTCAAGGACTCCTCTTCGTATACTCACCTGTCTCCAGCGTGTCTCCTTCCCTCTGTGTGCCTCGTCCTCTGTGTGCCTCGTCCTCTGTGTGCCTCGTCCTCTGTGTGCCTCGTCCTCTGTGTGTGTGTGCTCAAGTCAGCTCCAAGTGTCTCCAGCGATCTCCAAGCTCCAGCATATATCAACCTGCAACGAAAAGGACAGTAACTATTCCCTATAATATCATCTGAACATCATCTACATCCATTCTACTTACCTGTTTGATATCCCATGCTCTACTGTGGTCAATAAACTACCCATACCTGTTTACATCTGTGTCTGCCTCCTGTGTACCGTAACAGAAGACCGGACCAACACCGCAGACCCAGTATGAGCCAGCCGGATCCATTCCAGGCCTTGGTGGATGCGCTTCGGCGAACCCTCACCACCAATCCACCGCCACCATCTCCAGTCACTTCTCCCTCACCTGCACCAGCGAACACCACCACCGCCAGCACCACAGGACCTTCTTCACTGCCGCCGTACGCCAGTCCCATGGCCAAACCGGCACCCTACTCAGGATCGGCGGAGGATTGCAGCGGATTTCTGCTGCAATGCGAACTGGTCCTGGAGATGCAGCCGCACCTGTACCCGAGCGAAACCTCCAAAATCGCCTTCATCATATCTCAGTTAAGCGGCAAAGCATTGAAATGGGCCGATTCCATCTGGTCACAACATGGTGCAGTAACGCAGTCCTATCCAGCGTTTATTTCCCACTTCCGGGAGGTGTTCGGGAAACCTATTACAGATTCGTCTGCTGGTGAGAAACTCTACAATTTAAAACAAGGGTCAATGTCAATTTATGACTATGCTTTGCAATTCAGAACGCTTGCTGCAGTTAGCGGATGGAACGAACAAGCTCTCATCACTACATATTGTCAAGGATTGGAACCTCAGGTACGGCTACATCTCGCTGCATGCGAGGACTCCATCGACCTTGAGAAGTTCATCCAGCTCTCCATTCGCTGTGCCACTCGCATGCAGGCGTGCCTCCAAGAGCACCAGGACCCGTCACTTCCCAACACGCTCCTCTGCGGATCCGAACCCGTCAGCTCCCCAGAACCATCCAACGAAGCAATGGACGTAGAAAACTCCCGTTTATCTCCCGCTGAGCGCCGCCGTCGGCTGACCCTGAACTTATGTTTGTACTGTGGCGCTCCTGGGCATGTGATTGCGGCGTGCCCCACACGACCTCCTCGACCCATGGTGAGTGGCATCATTCCTTCTACTCATAAGATGAAACCACTCACCACTGTCGTCAGTCTTACTGCCGCTGATGTCTCCCTTACAGTGCTCGCGCTCCTCGATTCAGGGTCAGCCGGCAACTTCGTCTCCGGCGCCCTCTGCCGGCAGCTACGTCTCAAGACCTCTCCGTCTCCGACGATCTACCAGATCAACTCCATAACAGGCAAACCTCTCAGCCGTAAGAGTGTTCGTACAGTGGCAGGACCCCTCAAGCTTCAAGTTGGTCTACTTCATCAAGAAGAATTACATCTGCTGGTTCTGGAGGATTCCACCGCTGACGTGGTTCTAGGGCGCCCCTGGTTGGAGCAGCACAACCCGACTATCTCCTGGAAGACGGGCGAAATCCTGAAGTGGGGCGACACCTGTTTCTCTCACTGTCTAATTGAACTTCCTGTGCCATCTTCTGATCTCTCCCTCTGTGCAACTTCCATCGAGAGTCCAGTTGAACAACGCTCCATCGACATCCCCAAGTGTTACGCCCCCTTCAGCGACGTCTTCTGCCCACAGAGGGCTTCCAAGCTGCCTCCACACCGGCCATGGGACTGTGCCATTGACCTGCTTCCGGGTGAACCAGTGCCAAAGGGTAAGATCTACCCATTATCCATCCCGGAGGAGAAGGCCATGGAGGATTACATCAAGGAAGCCCTAGCCCAAGGATACATCAGGCCGTCTACTTCCCCTGCTGCTTCCAGTTTCTTCTTTGTGGCTAAAAAGGACGGAGGCTTGCGGCCATGCATAGACTATCGATCACTCAATAAAATCACCGTCAAGTTCAGGTATCCCCTTCCTCTCGTCCCAGCGGCCCTGGAACATCTCCGTGGTGCCACTGTGTTTACGAAGCTGGACCTCCGCAGCGCGTACAACCTCATCCGGATACGTGAGGGGGACGAGTGGAAGACCGCCTTCATTACACCCACAGGACACTACGAATATCTTGTTATGCCGTATGGCCTGGTCAACGCCCCCTCCGTATTCCAGGACTTCATACATGAGGTGCTCCGGGAGTTCCTCAATCGCTTCGTCCTAGTCTACATCGATGATATACTCATCTACTCCCGGAGCCAGGCCGAACATCGCCGACATGTTGCGGAGGTCCTCACCCGTCTACGCCAGTTCCATCTATTCCTC
Source organism: Megalobrama amblycephala (assembly GCF_018812025.1). Taxonomy (NCBI): domain Eukaryota; kingdom Metazoa; phylum Chordata; class Actinopteri; order Cypriniformes; family Xenocyprididae; genus Megalobrama; species Megalobrama amblycephala. Next base: position 39,159,209 of record NC_063060.1, on the reverse strand, counting down.
AAAGCAGAAAAATGTTCCTTCCATCAACCTACCGTCTCATTCCTCGGATACATCATAGACCACAGTGGCATCCGGATGGACGAGAGGACGGTGGAATCCATCACCAACTGGCCATAACCCACTACCATCAAAGAACTGCAACGCTTCCTTGGATTTTCTAATTTCTACCGACGATTCATCAAAGACTATAGCTCCATCACCCATCCACTCACCAGCCTTCTCCGTAACAAGCCCAAGTCTCTGTCCTGGAACCCAGCAGCCACCGACGCATTCAACCGCCTCAAAGAAGCCTTCATCACCGCTCCCTTACTCGTTCATCCCGATCCAGAACAACCCTTTATCGTAGAGGTAGACGCCTCTACCACCGGAGTGGGAGCGGTGTTGTCGCAGCAGCAGGGGACGCCAAGTAGACTCCATCCATGCGCCTTCTCCCGCAAGCTCAGCCCGGCGGAAGTCAACTACTCCATCGGTGACAGGGAACTCCTCGCTGTAACGCTTGCCTTGGAAGAGTGGAGGCATTGGCTGGAGGGAGCCAAACATATGTTCCTGGTGCTAACCGACCACAAAAACCTGGAGTATCTTCGTTCTGCAAAATGATTAAATCCAAGACAAGCTCGTTGGGCCATGTTCTTCTCCCGATTCAACTACACCATCTCCTATCGTCCAGGCTCAAAGAACATAAAAGCCGACGCTCTCTCCCGTCTCCATGCTCCTGAAGAAAAGATAGAAGAACCCGAGCCTATCATCCCGAGCTCACTCATAGTAAGCCCTATCACTTGGTCAGAGGAGACCATTCCCTCCTCCAATGCCTCCACAAACCCTCCGCCGGGCTGTCCACCCGGCTTGCTCTACATCACCCGGACACGACGCACTCAAACCATCCACTCCGCTCACACGTCACCAGGCACTGGTCACCCGGGGGTCAATGAAACCCTCTCGTTGCTGAAAGAACGCTTCTGGTGGCCAGGGATGGCATCAGATGTCAGAAGGTACGTGCAGGGCTGTCGGGAGTGCGCCATCTCCAAGAGTCCTTGTCATCTGCCAGCTGGGAAACTCCTTCCTCTGCCCGTTCCCAACCGACCATGGTCACACCTAGGAGTGGACTTCATCACAGACCTCCCTGTTTCTGATGGAAATACCTGCATCCTAGTCATCGTAGACCGTTTCTCCAAATCCTGTCGTCTCATTCCACTACAAGGATTACCCACTGCCATGGAAACCGCTGAAATGCTCTTCAACCACGTGTTCAGGTATTTCGGAATACCAGAGGACATAGTATCAGACAGAGGACCCCAGTTCATTTCCAGAGTGTGGAAAGCATTCCATTCCCTCCTAGGTGTGGCCGTCAGCCTAACTTCGGGATACCATCCGCAGTCGAACGGGCAGACGGAAAGGAAGGTCCAGGAGATCGGCCGCTTCCTCCGTACCTTCTGTCTTGACCACCAGGACTCTTGGAACCAGTTCCTGGGTTGGGCCGAGTACGCCCAGAACTCTCTCCGGCAGTCAACTACGGGACTCACACCATTCCAGTGCGTACTCGGCTACCAACCCCCACTGTTCCCCTGGACCGGGGAACCCTCCAACGTTCCGGCAGTGGATTACTGGTTCCGAGAGAGCGAGAGGGTCTGGGACTCAGCGCACCATCAGCTGCAACGAGCCCTGCGCAGACGCAGAATGACAGCCGACCTTCGCCGTTCCAACACTCCAGTCTTCCAGCCCGGTCAGAAGGTTTGGCTGTCTACCCGGGACATCAGACTGCGTCTGCCCTGCAGAAAGCTGAGTCCCAGGTTCATTGGCCCATTTCCCATCATCAAGCAGGTCAACCCAGTCACTTACCAACTCCAGCTGCCACAAGGGTACCGTATTCACCCCACTTTCCACGTCTCACTCCTTAAACCTCACTACACTTCTGCTCTCTCCACAGGACCTGACGTGGATCCCGCTGAACCCCCCCTTCCACTCATCCTGGAGGACGGAGCGGCATATGAGGTTCATGAGATCTTGGAGTCCTGGCGTCGTGGTGGTCAGCTGGAATACTTAGTCGACTGGGAAGGATACGGCCCCGAGGAACGCTCCTGGGTCCCAAGAAACGACATCCTTGATCCCAACTTACTCCAAACTTTCCACGACAGTCACCCTGACAGACCGGCACCGCGGGGAAGAGGACGACCACCACGGCGTCGGGGTCCTCGGCCCTCAGGAGCGGGCCGTGGAGGGGGGGGTACTGTCACAGACACGTCAGGTTCCAACATCCACCAATCACAGCACACACCGAGTACTGATCACCGCCACCTGCACCTCATCACCTCACTCATCAACAGCACTATAAAGAGCACACGCACACAGCACTCCATGTCCGGTCTTGTTCGCATATACTTCCTGTAATGCTTACCTCAAGGACTCCTCTTCGTATACTCACCTGTCTCCAGCGTGTCTCCTTCCCTCTGTGTGCCTCGTCCTCTGTGTGGGTGTGCTCAAGTCAGCTCCAAGTGTCTCCAGCGATCTCCAAGCTCCAGCGTATATCAACCTGCAACGAAAAGGACAGTTATTCCCTATAATATCATCTGAACATCATCTACATCCATTCTACTTACCTGTTTGATATCCCATGCTCTACTGTGGTCAATAAACTACCCATACCTGTTTACATCTGTGTCTGCCTCCTGTGTACCATAACATCAATATTATACCTTCAGTTGATGACATCAACGTGTGTAGATTTGTGTGCTAATGTCTGTGTTAAACTCCTCCTCTTCTCATTATACATGACGACTGCAGATCCTCTCCATCTATAGAAGATAATGAACAGAGAACTACTGCAGAATAAATTAATTTTTATGTTTTCTTGTTTTTATGTTTGTTCAATTTTTAGTTTAACAAATCCCATTCCCTTTGTTTACTGAATGATTTCTGAATTTAGAGTCATTTTTAAATAACATATTTAGAAAAACACATGCTTAATGATAGTTTCACATGCCCCATATATAACCTTTCATAATCTCCCATATTCACAGGTGTTGCCACAGTGGTTTTTCCAGAGCTGTGGTTTACAAAAAAATAATAAATTGTGGTTTGATGCTGTTAGATTAAAGCACATTGTGTATTTGAGTTTTTGTAAAGCTTCTCAGGCTTTTTGTATCATTGGGCTACAACTCTTAGAGCACAATAATAGAGAGCTGAATCTGACAGAGCTGCTTTATCAATAATGAGTTCAGTGGATGACTGGGATGTTTTTGACTGAAACCGATGGTCTGGTATATTAGAATATGTATCAGAGCTGTATTCTCGAGCACCTTTCCACAGTATGTACTGAGGTTCTCCTTTTGGATACTGTCTGTACCAGTAAAGCCAAACATAATTGCTGCTTGCATCATATGAACATGTCAGTGTCACAGACTCTCCTTCTCCCTTCATTATATTAGTATTTCCTTCTCCTGGTCCAATTCTGTCAGCAAATCCACCTGAAATTAAATATATTTTTTTATATGCATCATGATTTGTATAATCTCTAAGTAGGTATACATATATATAGATAAATATTAAAGAACAACAACAAAAAATATAATGTAATGATTGCTTCCATATAAAAATGGGATGTTGTTTGTCCAGTTTATTTACTTACCTGTAACTACAATGAGAATCATGAGCAGCATATGTCTCTCCATGTTGGCAGTCCAGAGATAGTTTGTGTTTATAATACAGTTGGATTTATTAGAAAACTGTACCTGAATATTGCCTAAATGTGAATGAAACTGTGGTCATATCCAGTAGATTAATCAGGAGTAAATGAACGCACAGACTGAAGTTCTGTTGTGTACTAATACTGTGGGTGTGGTCAGTCAAATGTGAAGCACACGATTCAAAAGAGAGAATAATGTGATGATAAAGTCTTTCTGGTCGCTCAGAAGGAAGTCATACAGGGGCAGACAAAGAGTAACATTCATGTTGGTGAGGTATTGAAATAGACTGAGGTGTGCTGGAGCCTGTTGTACAGTAGAATACAGTATGTGTGCTGAAGGACTGAGTATCAGAAGACTTAAAAATGGAAAATTATTTCAGACAAGGCTTGATGAGCCAAGAGCACACGTTAACTTTAAGACAGAGAAGCACCTATATGTGCAGCTATATGCTTTAAAGTCACCATGAAATCAAAATTGACAATTCTAATTTTTATGTAATCTTTAATCAGAATTACTTCCCCTCCCTCTTGCAACAACATCTATTTTCTTTTCTAATGACATGCTTACCAGCGTGAGTGCAGGACGACCTGTCTCTCATATGAGATCACAATTTCTGATGGACTGGGGAATTACCGTTGGACCACATAAAGAGACCAGTATGCTCAATAAAGACCAGGAGTCAAAGTTGAAGTTCAGTCAGTTAACAGAGTGTTTACTGAAGACAAAGTTCTCCATAGGCCATAGAAAAAAGTTAGTAAGATGATCCAGCCTCAAACTAACTTAAGATACAGAAACACTTATAGTCAGACGGATAATCAGTTGATCTCATTTCTACAGGTTCTGATAGGTTAACAATACAGATAACTTTAGCAACATCATGATATTAACATGGTATTATTCTTTACACACACACAAAAAAGACTCTTTCTACAAAATATTAATATAATTCTCTTTAATACAAAATATAACTCTTGATTAATTTGGTTGTGTGAGAAGTTAAGTAGAAAACAAGTACATTCTAAATTTTTTCTTGTTTGAGAAGACACTTCATTCAGAATAGTGAAGAAAACTTGCATTTCCATTTCCTACTAAATATATATATATAATTACAAAAACAAATCCCCCTCCGACTTATTCCCTCAATTTGGAACATAATTTCACTCAAAATGCCAAACAAAATGTTTCATACTCATGCACGCTATTCTTGTTGGAAAGTCAAAAAATAGGGTCTTTAAAAGATTTTCAGACCTGCCTTCCAAACAGTAGGCCTTAAAAGGGTGAGAGGTGAGGAGAGAAAAAGTGTTTCAAACAAACTAGGCAGGAGCGTAATGGCAGAGAAATCTTCACTTGTGACATTATACTGCCCCCTTCTGCTTAAACACAAGACAGCGTGTTTTACATAGAAAAGCATTTTTACCTTTAAGTTTGTAAGGAAGAGTACTATAAATCATAACATTAAAACATGCAGCAGATACAAGGTTTATACTTTTTTCATATTGATTAGTAAATCCTCTAAATTAAACTATGTTTATGCTAAATGCTTCAACACTTTCTCACAGTACAGTAAGTGTGGTTTTTGTACAGTGTAGTGTGTTTTCCTGTGACTGTGGGCTCCAGAGCACAGTAGAACATCACTGAGTCTGTCACTTCAGCAGAGGAGATCTCCAGATACACATGGGTTTTCTCTTCATTTAGTTTTGCAGAGAATCGAGGATCTTGATCCATAATATTTGATTTTTGTAAAACTGCCCCAGTGGCATGAAGAATACTGAAAAGAAATTCAGGAGCTGATCCGGGATATTGGCGATACCAAAACAGGCTGTTTGCTGAGGAGTAGCTACAGGAGAGACTTATAATGTCTCCTTCTGTCCCAAACATATGAGTTTCAACTGGTGTGATGACATTCCCAAAACTCACATCTGCAGATGAGATTACCTTCATTGTTTAATTTCATAAAGAAATAACCAGATTAAGACAAATATTAAGGGATGAAATTAAATACTTACAAGCAAGAGAAGAAAGCAAAAGCAAAAAACAAAGCATTATTTTTCAGGATGATGTTTTAGTTCATCTGCATCACAAAGTGTTCCTGAAGTAACATTCATTCATCATCTAGCAGAAGGAGTCTCCAGTTCTAGCACCTCCTCTTAAAGCTACAGTGCTTAATTAATGAAACAGATCATCTCTATCTGACACTTCAATGAATGAACAAATGAAGGATTTTATATGTACATTCTGTACATTCCAAGCACTTTACAGTGTGATCGGGGTCTCTCCTCACACACCAGCAGGATGATACCTGGATGATATGATGACAGCCAGAACCAGAAAGTGTTCTTCATATTTACTGTATGCAATGTTTTTATTGTTTCAGTTTTATTTGCTCCCCTTTTATTATCTTTAGTTTGGACTAGTGTGATAACATTCACAAAAGACACCTTTAAAAGATCAAAAATGATCCTTGACATGAGAAAGAGAACACATGAAAGCAGTAATATGAGAACCATGAAGAGACACATGTCCTTATGTAACCTCCCAAATTCACAGCTGTTACCACATTCACTGTTTGTGGTTTACAGTAACATGATACAGATTGATTAAAGACACTTCAAAGCATTAATTTTGTATGAGTTTTTGTAAAGCTTCTCAGGCATTTTGTATCACTGGGCTAAAACTCTTAGAGCACAATAATAGAGAGCTGAATCTGACAGAGCTGCTTTATCAATAATGAGTTCAGTGGATGATCGGGATGTTGTTGACCGAAACCGACGGTCTGATATATTCTCCTCACCACGTGATCGAGCACCTTTGAGCAGTAAATACTGAGGTTCTCCTTTTGGATACTGTCTGAACCAGTAGAGCCAAATATCATTGCTGTTAGTTTCATATGTGCAGCTCAGTGTCACAGACTCTCCTTCTTCTTTGATTACATTAGTATTTCCATCTTTTGGTCCAATTTTATCAGCAAATCCACCTGAAATACAATCAATCATATTATAATATATCATGATCTAATAAGGATTTTAGTTGTTTTGCTATATACTGTATTTACTTTACCTGAAACTGTGATGAGCATCATGAGCAGCATTTGCCTCTCCTCCATCTTAACTGAAATCCACTTTAAAGATCAGAGTGTTTGTTTACTATTAAATTGATTTGTTATATTTTCTTCGTTGATTTATTGACTGCTGATTTAAGTAATGAATTATGCTGAATGTGGCTTTATAAAACAAATGAAGTCCCGCTGATGCAAGAATGAATCCGATGAGACTGAGTGAAGTTCTGTTGTGTTTTAATAATGTGGGTGTGGCTTCCAGGGTCTTCATCAGAACGCCGACTCATTATTGGCCGGCTCCTGCATCAGCATCACATGTATGTGTCGTTCTGCTCATGTGAACAGCGTCGGCCAATACTGAGCTGGCGTTCTAACTTAAAACTTAAAAAAGCTGCTCTTAAACAGGAGAATTACACAGAAGAGAAGATATTGTTGAATAAAGTCATTATTTTTGTTTTGTTTTTGCGCACAAATGTATTCTCGTCGCTTTATAAAATTAAGGTTGAACCACTGCAGTCACGTAGACTACTTTAACAATGTAATTTAAAGTTATTTAAAAATATTTAATACCTTTCTGGACCATAACAGTGGTGGTTAAATTGCTGTCTATGGAGGAGTCAGAGATCTCTCAGGTTTCATCAAAATATCTTAAAGGGGTCATATAATGCCACTTTTGCAAGATGTAAAATAAGTCTCTGATGTCCCCAGAGTGTGTCGCTTTTTGAGGGTGAGCAAAAACGTTTCTGTTTTTGTGTTCCTTTAAATGCAAATGAGCTGCTGCTCCCAAGAAGAGGGCAGAGTTTCAAAAGCTCGTGTTAGCACATAGCACTGTTAGCAGCGCTGATTAGCTCACGCAGACTCGCTGAAAATGTCAGAAACTGTTTAGCCTTTTATGTTCAAACCGGCATCCGACAATGATGGAGAGACTCAAGAAGAAGTGACAACATGTAGAATGCAACAGGACATTTTTGAAAAGTTATTGATGACTTTATGTAGCTGATGTGGAGTTAACTATCTTAAAGTAATTGATTAGCATATTCTGTCATCTATAAATCGCTTGTGTAGGAACTGGTGTAAGATGCCTACAGAGCCAGAGAATATGCTGCATGAAGATAGGGTAGTTTGGTTTAATTACGGTTATAACTTATGTTGTAATCTTACTTTTAGGACATGCTATTGCATTTCTGTTATGTACTATAACATGGTCTCACCACTTTGTTGTGTGTTCTCTGGGGAAGGGTTTATGTACATTTTAGGGTTTGTGATGTCTTTAACCCAGGAAGAAGCTCATTGTAGTCCCTATACCAGACATTTTTTTGTAGTCCTTAAAAAGTGATTAATTTGAAAGTAAATATCTCCCTTTGCTTTGTACTTTGAGCGTTATAACTTTGCAGATGTTGTTTATGCTCAAACAGCAACATTACACACTAACTAAAGTTAAAAAAGTGAAATCAACCACCCCTTTAATTTGTCTTTTACAGGTGTGGAATGACATGAGGGTGAGTAATTAATTACAGAATTTTCAAGGGGTGAACTAACCCTTTAAAATCAAATGGTGAGCAGTGTTTTATTTAGACTAGGTTGTCTAATGTGAATAAAGCATAGCTTGTGAGCTTATGTTGCCCCCTAATGTTAGACCTCAGAACAGCATGTTTTGTCCATTTGCTTTCAAGTGTGCTTTAAAATGTGCTGTCTGTGTTTGAGTTACTGTTGACTTTTGTTTTTATATACAAACATTTTAGCGTTGTGTTCACACATATGCACAAAACACTTATGTTTTGCAGTGTAAAGCCAGCTTACATTAACATTATGTTACTTGACAATTCCACTAGTATCAGTAGCTGTTGTGTCTTTTTTGATATTTGTGTTGTTAGATTTTTAAATTTGGGGAAAAAATAATTAAAAAGAGCACAATTAAATTTAAATTATGCATTTCATTGTATTTCCTTAATGTGATATTTTTCAAAAATATTTCAATATTACACCTTTAGTTGATGACATCAGTATCATAATATAGATGAACATGTTCACTCAACAAACTGTCAGGAACAAATGAACAAAGACCAGCTGCTGGATTGTTACTACAGTAGATTTGTGAGCTAATGTTTGTGTTAAACTCCTCCTCTTCCCATTATACATGACGACTGCAGATCCTCTCCATCTATAATTTTTGTTCAATTTTTAGTTCAACAAATCTCATTCCCTTTGTGTACTGAATGATTTCTGAATTTAGAGTCATTTTTAAATAAGATATTTAGAAAAACAAATGCTTAATGATAGTTTCACATGCCCCATATATAACCTTTCATAATCTCCCATTTTCACAGGTGTTGCCTCAGTGGTATTTCCAGAGCTGTGGTTTACAAAAAAATAATAAATTGTGGTTTGATGCTGTTAGATTAAAGACTGTTTAAAGCACATTGTGTATTTGAGTTTTTGTAAAGCTTCTCAGGCATTTTGTATCACTGGGCTACAACTCTTAGAGCACAATAATAGAGAGCTGAATCTGACAGAGCTGCTTTATCAATAATGAGTTCAGTGGATGATTGGGATGTTGTTGAGCGAAACCGACGGTCTGGTATATTCTCATATCTCTCTGATCGAGCACCTTTGAGCAGTAAATACTGAGGTTCTCCTTTAGGATACTGTCTGAACCAGTAAAGCCAAACATTATTGCTGCTTGTATCATATGAACATCTCAGTGTCACAGACTCTCCTTCTCCCTTCATTATATTAGTATTTCCTTCTCCTGGTCCAATTCTGTCAGCAAATCCACCTGAAATTAAATATTTGTATATACATCATGATCTGTAATCTCTGATCAGTAGGACATTGTTGTTTCAATGTTACAAATGTGTCCTTTCAATATTAAAATAGATAAATATTAAACAAAAAATATCATGTGATGATTGTTTTCATATAAAAATGGGATGTTGTTTGTCCAGTTTATTTACTTACCTGTAACTACAATGAGAATCATGAGCAGCATATGTCTCTCCATGTTGGCAGTCCAGAGGTAGATTGTGTTTATAATACAGTTGGATTTATTAGAAAACTGTACCTGAATATTGCCTTAATGTGAATGAAACTGTGGTCATATCCAGTATATTAATCAGGAGTAAATGAACGCACCGACTGAAGTTCTGTTGTGTACTAATACTGTGGGTGTGGTCAGTGAAATGTGAAGCACACGATTTAAAAGAGAGAATAATGTGATGATAAAGTGTTTCTGGTCGCTCAGAAGGAAGTCATACAGGGGCAGACAAAGAGTAACATTCATGTTGGTGAGGTATTGAAATAGACTGAGGTGTGCTGGAGCCTGTTGTACAGTAGAATACAGTATGTGTGCTGAAGGACTGAGTATCAGAAGACTTAAAAATGCAACCCAGTCTCATATGAAAACGTATCCTGACTACGTTGGTCCAAAGTGCAAAACGTAGAGGGGTTACAATAATGGCCCTTAAATTGTATGACTGTTACAATTTTTTTTGCCTATTGTTTTGCGTCCAAGTCACGTGACTTTAGAGAGCCCGGCCGTGAGAACAAAAAACATGGCGGACGTTTCTCTACTTTTTAGTGAAAAAAACAATATTTTGAGTTAGTTTCTGCATAAAAATAAGGTTTGATTACATTTTTAGCGAGAAATATATATTCTATTTTCATAATATTCACTCAGTGAATGTACATAATCACTCGCTTGCGCGTTGTTGCAAAGATTTTTCTGATCTCGCCAGAATAATGTGAAACTGCTACGTTTTGGTTGCTATGAACAATATTTTATTTTCTGCATCAAAATAAGGTTTGATTACATTTTAAGCAAAAAATAAATATTTTATTTTCATAATATTCATTCAGTGAATGTACATAATCACTCGCTTGCGCGTTGTTGCAAAGATTTTTCGGATCTCGCCAGAATAATGTGAAACTGCTACGTTTTGGTTGCTATGAACAATATTTTATTTTCTGCATCAAAATAAGGTTTGATTACATTTTAAGCAAAAAATAAATATTTTATTTTCATAATATTCACTCAGTGAATGTACATAATCACTCGCTTGCGCGTTGTTGCAAAGATTTTTCTGATCTCGCCAGAATAATGTGAAACTGCTACGTTTTGGTTGCTATGAACAATATTTTATTTTCTGCATCAAAATAAGGTTTGATTACATTTTAAGCAAAAAATAAATATTTTATTTTCATAATATTCACTCAGTGAATGTACATAATCACTCGCTTGCGCGTTGTTGCAAAGATTTATCTGATCTCGCCAGAATAATGTGAAACTGCTACGTTTTGTTTGCTATGAACAATATTTTGAGTTAGTTTCTTCATAAAAATAAGGTTTGATTACATTTTTAGCGAGAAATATATATTCTATTTTCATAATATTAGCGTCAAAAACTGACGCGAATTTTATTGGTATGAAATCACGCTGAAGAAGTCTCCTTCAGAACACATCGCGATATTTGGCATCAGTTCGCGTGTGCTGGATGTTGGTAAGTAGTCGTAAATACGCTGTTCTAATGTTTGATATAATGTCTTTTCTGTTTGCAGATATTAATCAGATTAACGTTAGCTCCCTCATGTTCAGTCACTGCATTATATCTGTCACCTCCGCTGAGGTTTTGCTTTTCATTGTTTTCTATATTAAATACTAAACTAGGGTGATTAAACACTGTCACGTGACGTGCAATATATTGCACAATATAATATAACATATTCATATCAGGTTCAAAGTAGTACAAGTGTAGTTTCAAAATGGTATTTGTTGTAGAAGCACGGTAAAAAAAACAACACTTACCATGCTTTTTACCACAGTATTGGTAGTTTTAATGTGATTTTTGTTGTAAATACAGAGTAACCACAACACTTATCATGCTTTTAATGCCTAATAATGTTAAATCCAAAAACTGTAAGGTCAATAAGAACTTCTTTCCTATATATATTTAGGCTATATATAAACCTATATATTATAAATAATGATATTTTCTTTTCTCTTGTTTTAGCTGAAAAGACAAAAAGGGCCTTTCGGAAATGGATGAAGGAGACAGAAAGCTGCAAAGGCAAATAATTGCAATGGTATGTATGTGTTGCTTTTAACCCTTTATCAAACATTTTATCAAGCATTTGTTAAATAGTCTCACAGTAAATTAAAATTAAAGTCAAATCCTGTACATATTTATCACCTTATTTGTAAATCAGTTGTGCCCCTTCTTGGACAGTTGGACGTCCCACACATAAAAGTTTATATTAATTCCATTGAATTCTTTAAAATGATTACAGATTGGGCCCAAAATGTTCCAATGATACATGATGTCTCTCCGCACCTCATAACTACCTCTGTTTGCAAGAGTGGAAATTATCATTTGACTTGTCACATGACATCAGATATTCGATTATTTTGTCATGATCATTTACACTGCTGATAATGTCCTGCTTGCATGTGAAACATGTTATTTATTTATTTTTATTTTTTATTTTTTAAAATATGAATATAGCTTGCTATACTTTTAATCATGGAAATGCCCACACATCAGTGAACTTATTACATAAATGCATTTAATTGTGCAACACTCTTTACAGAAGGAAATCCTACGGTTATGTATGAACTCACAACATCATCATCAAGTGCTGTGCTGGGCACATTGGGTAACAAGTGTCCTCCAACGTATCCAATCTGTGGCCACGTTCTCCACATCTTCCCATGGGACACCGACATTCTTCAGGCCTTCGTTTCCATGTCTTCCCCTGCATTCTCCTGGTGGTGTCCACTTCATATCTGTCTTTGGGTGTTGTTGTTTGGTCATGCTTAGGATGTGTCCAGGGAGGTGCACCCTTCACTCTGTCACAGTTTTTAAAAGTCTTCACGTGGACTCCTCCTTATGATCTCCTTGAAACGTGCAGAACCAATATTGAAAATAGTAATTTATCTTTTTCCATATTCTTGCCTTTATCAAAGAAGCACCAGTGCTCATCCGGAGTTTTGGTAAAAGACATATTCATTGCCATCCACTAGTTCTAGTAATGCTGCGACTATAGTCAAATATGTATTTCTGCATGTGTGTATAGCAGGTGTTTGTCCGAACAATTGAAGTTAGTGAGAGTGTTCAGGAAAACCCTCTGAGAACAATCAATATTTATTTAATTCTGTTTGGTGCTGATATAGAGTATTACAGAAATGACACATTGACATTCTGGACATTATTCTGTGAGTTTGTTACCTCTACATTTAGATGGACTTGAAAATGTCTTGCATTTTGTTTCATTAAACCTTTTATTACAGTGTCACTATAGTAAATGTCCACCTTAACTACATCTATGGTATCATTATATCAGTACCTGGATAATGTAAATGTAACATACCCATGAATGTATTTTATAGAAGCATTTTATTGCTGAAAATATTTAACATTTATAAAATGCATTAACTATTTGAATTTGCCTTTCATTTAGTTACAGTAAAAGTGAACAATAAACACAATATTGTATTGTATTAAAGTTGAGAATGTAAAATGTTAATTTTTTCCCCCTATTCTTTAAAGAAACATTTTCACATGTAATTTTATCTCATCTCTTGGTTTGTAAAAATAATACTTCATCATATCGATTTTTGTAGTTATATTTCACTATAATAGATTGCCTCTGTAACTGGATATATTTTTTTCTCACAATTAACTGATTTTTATACTGTTGTGCAGTAGTTTGGGGACTACATTTGTCTTTGACACTAAATATTGGAATATGATTACAAAATCGAGTACATTCATTATGCTTTTATTTATATTTATTTTAATTCCAAGAGTTCAAATGGTGAAGAATGGTATAAATAAGTGATTAAATGTATACCTTTAATATACTACATATCTACTGTAAATGTTAGAAGCACTTTAGTAGATGCAATTATATCTCTTTCAAATATATTTATGCATCAGTTTAAAACACAAAGGAGTCTTTCGTTGTAAAATGTGATTTTTTATTATATTTAATTAGATTAATTATATATTTAAGGAATCTTTCTCGTCAGCCGGAACCGAAGGAGATCTCTCTTTATTCACATTCCTTCCCTTTATTTATCTGGAAACTGCCATCCTTGTCACAACATGAAAGTATATGCAACTTTTGGTGCATTGTTGTCCCAAATATCATGAATTAGATCAAAAATATTTATGTAATATATATTTATGTATTAAGTAAAACAATCATGGTAATTATGTCATTTTTTTAAATTATGAAATAAACTCAGCTTAGTTAAATTGTATTTACTCTACCAAACACCACGTTCACCATAATTTATTACACAACACTTTATTGGAGGATACAGCATAAGGTTGAAATTTGCATAAAGACAAATGAGATTCAAGATATATAAAAACGTGTCTTCAAAAATACGTTAACGTCATAATAATCCATTCACAGACTTTACTCCTATTGCACAAATGAGCGCCACAGAATCCCATCCAGTCAACTATGATCCAGAAAACAGATTTGATATTGAGTTTAAAATAAAGATTCATTATCACAGCTGAACTGGGTTCTTGCTCTTCCCTGTACATGTCTCTATCATGTTCATGTTCTTCTTCTAAACAGTTTGTTCAGTTGTACTCTACAGTACAACTGATGACCAGAAGATGTGATCACTGATGTGCTGTAGCTTTTTCTCAACCAGAGGAAGAAGTCTTAACATCCCATTGTCAGGCGTTCTTCAGTCCTGGTCTAAATGTAAAACAAAAAAACACAGACAATTCAAGTTAAGTAGTTTAATGGACAGCCAGGTCAGCTTATGTTCTGCATGATTTAAACAGTGGTGGGCTACTCTGGCCCTCAGCGTCCACGGTCCTGCAGATTTAGCTCCAACCTCAAACCCAACTGCCTATAACTGTCTATAAGTACACCTGAAGACTTTGGATAAAATTTTCAGGTGTGCTCAATTATGGTTGGAGGTAAACTCTCCACCTCAAAAAGGAGACAGCAAAAGGGCTAGAGTTGCCTGTTCCTGATTTAACTTTACAAAACAGCAGTACATAATATATATATTATAATAAAAATGCAGCACAGACTGTAAGCTAAGTACTGAACAAAAACTGTTTTACCCATATTAACAGCAACCCGTTTTAAAAGATCTTTTAGAAAGGCATGCTCTCTTTTGAGCCTTGATTTCTTTCAGGACAACATACTCTTCTGTTTCTTGTTTCAAGAGCATAATTTGGTCAAAAACCAAGTGATAACCTGTACAATGTAAAATTGTTAAAATACTGCAATAAAAACTTTAAGGCAAGAATTAAGAATAGGCACAGGACTTACCATACTCATGAAGAAGCCATGGCCATGCATAGTTTCTGCCTCTTGTGTTCCTCCGTAGCTGCACATCAGTCGTTTTTCCTCTAGGATCGTCTGTTAGTGACTTCACTTGCTATCTGTTTTAAAACACAAATACAATGTTTTAGGTCTGTGCAGTATAAGGCCTTATTTCAAGCCAAAAAAACTAGGTATTACACATAATTTAAAGAACATTTACTATTTCATTCCTATTATACTATATTATATTATATTAACTCATTATCTTCCAAAGCTTCCCAGAACCCCATGGAACAATGTAAAGTGTTTTTATTAACTAAATGCTTTTTATCACACTTGTCTGCTTTTATCTAAAAAAAAACAAACAAAAAAACAAAACAAAAAACAGAAGGAACAGTTTTTAAGAACTTTTTAAGAACTTAATAGTCCTTTGAGAGAACAACATTAAATTCTGTACTACATATTACAGCATTGCCTCAACACAAGACATACCAATGGACTTCTGTCTTCTTTGGGCATGAGATGGTCATGTTCCTTCCTCACCCTAAACAAAGGACTTCGATGAGCTTGTTTTGATATAAGGACTGGTCTTCCTTCTCTGCACAGAAAAACAAGAAAGTCTCTACTTACTCTGTGTGCAATTACTCTTGTTCTTAAAACATACAAATTGAGACAGTTATAAATAAGTTAATTTACCATACCATCCAGGAGAGCATTTGATGAGTAAATACTGATTTAAATATCTAGAAACTTTACCTGGAAAGGGCTGATCACGGCAGGTTTGCAGCGACTCACTAGTAGCTCTTGTGAGGGTCGGCTCTTAAAAGAGCTGTTGAGTTTGACGTTGTAGAGATCCTAAAAAGAAGGACTAAGTAATCTGCAAGTAATCCTGCAAGACAGAAAGGAAGGTAAATTTATTACATCACATTCAAGTTGTCAATTTACACATAACTGTAGGATTTCCTTCTGTAAAGAGTGTTGCATAATTAAATGTTAAATGCATTTATGTAATAAGTTCACTGATATGTGGGCATTTCCATGATTAAACATATGTCTTTAATAGCAAGCTATATTTATATTTAAAAGAATAAATAAAAAATAACATGTTTCACATGCAAGCAGGACATTATCAGCAGTGTAACTGATTAGATATTGAATAGACATCAGATATTCAATTATTTTGATTATGACAAAATAATCGAATATCTGATGTCATGTGACAAGTCAAATGATAATTTCCACTCTTGCAAACAGAGGTAGTTATGAGGTGCGGAGAGACATCATGTATCATTGGAACATTTTGGGCCCAATCTGTAATCATTTTAAAGAATTCAATGGAATTAATATAAACTTTTATGTGTGGGACGTCCAACTGTCCAAGAAGGGGCACAACTGATTTACAAATAAGGTGATAAATATGTACAGGATTTGACTTTAATTTTAATTTACTGTGAGACTATTTAACAAATGCTTGATAAAATGTTTGATAAAGGGTTAAAAGCAACACATACATACCATTGCAATTATTTGCCTTTGCAGCTTTCTGTCTCCTTCATCCATTTCCGAAAGGCCCTTTTTGTCTTTTCAGCTAAAACAAGAGAAAAGAAAATATCATTATTTATAATATATAGGTTTATATATAGCCTAAATATATATAGGAAAGAAGTTCTTATTGACCTTACAGTTTTTGGATTTAACATTATTAGGCATTAAAAGCATGATAAGTGTTGTGGTTACTCTGTATTTACAACAAAAATCACATTAAAACTACCAATACTGTGGTAAAAAGCATGGTAAGTGTTGTTTTTTTTACCGTGCTTCTACAACAAATACCATTTTGAAACTACACTTGTACTACTTTGAACCTGATATGAATATGTTATATTATATTGTGCAATATATTGCACGTCACGTGACAGTGTTTAATCACCCTAGTTTAGTATTTAATATAGAAAGCAATGAAAAGCAAAACCTCAGCGGAGGTGACAGATATAATGCAGTGACTGAACATGAGGGAGCTAACGTTAATCTGATTAATATCTGCAAACAGAAAAGACATTATATCAAACATTAGAACAGCGTATTTACGACTACTTACCAACATCCAGCACACGCGAACTGATGCCAAATATCGCGATGTGTTCTGAAGGAGACAATAGGTGTGTTCGAGCTCATGCAGCGCCGCACAGACCGATCGGCGGCTGACTTGAAGCAGTGCATGCCGGTAAGAAATTTTGTCCGACTTGAGACAGCGCCGACACCATGTGACTGTGACGTATAGCTTCAAAGTACCACGAGAGCGATTCGAGATCAGCCACCTGAGGCAGCCAGCGCAGTTTCTCAAGAGGAGCTGCACGAGCTCTGATGACGACACAGCTGTTTCACGATTGGCCGGATTCACCGCATGACAAAGATCACGTGTGTTTCGTGTTTATTGTCACACCTTCAGTTCCAGTAATGCTCAAAAATCTGTGTTTTTATGACAGTTAAAGCTCTTTTCATGTAGTCGCGATGTTATATTGTGTCATGTTTATCAAAACAAAACTGATAAAAAACGTAGACCCCACTACATTGGCATTTAAATAATATATGCTTATGTTGAACTTTATTCTTGTAAAAACAGACGCTGTAAGCAGTACATAAAGTATTGAATGAAAATGTCTCTGAAACATCAGTGTATTAGTCAAATATTGCATTTATTTCACTTCAGCTGTGATAAAGTATGCAAACGCAGCGCGAGCGTCACTACAGGAAGCAGAAAGTGTCCGACTTCATGTCTCCGTTTTCAGCTCCTCCCCGCCTGCACACGGCTACTCTCGCCGATCGGTTGCATCCAGCCGCAGCCGATGTCGAACACACCTTTCTTCAGCGTGATTTCATACCAATAAAATTCGCGTCAGTTTTTGACGCTAATATTATGAAAATAGAATATATATTTCTCGCTAAAAATGTAATCAAACCTTATTTTTATGCAGAAACTAACTCAAAATATTGTTTTTTTCACTAAAAAGTAGAGAAACGTCCGCCATGTTTTTTGTTCTCACGGCCGGGCTCTCTAAAGTCACGTGACTTGGACGCAAAACAATAGGCAAAAAAAATTGTAACAGTCATACAATTTAAGGGCCATTATTGTAACCCCTCTACGTTTTGCACTTTGGACCAACGTAGTCAGGATACGTTTTCATATGAGACTGGGTTGCAACATGGAAAACTATTTCAGACAAAACTTGAGGAGCAAGAGCACATGTTAACTTTAAGACAGAGAAGCACCTATATGTACCTATACTCTTCTCTTCTCTAATGACATGCTTACCGGAGCGAGGGCAGGAATAAAACATTTAGCCTAAACATGACGTAGATTTTGCACAGTGGACAGAAATGAAGAATTACACAGATTCAGAGGACCTTGATTTAACATCTCATCTGAAGGCCGGTGCTTATTTACAGTATCATGTCCCTGTCACTATACGGGGGTTTTAGGACCCCACGCAGATCAGGGTGATGCCCCCTGCTGGCCTCACTAACATCTCTTCCAGCAATATAGTTTTCCCAGGAGGTCTCCCATCCAGGTATGGACAAGCTCAACCCTGCTTAGCTTCATGGATATGTTCATGATTAGGGTTGGGTATCGTTTGAATTTGAACGATTCCGATTCCGATTTCGATTCCTTGTTTCGATTCCGGTTCCTAACGATTCTCGATTCCGATTCTTTTAAGAGGCAGGGTCACAAAAAGTTTAGGATATTTTAAATGAGCTAGCTAACCAACGGTCTTTCTGAAGGAAATAGTCTGACCTTGTCCATCAATTTTAATTCTATGAACTTTTTACTTTTTATGAACTTTACTATGAATTTCTCACAGGGCTGTTTTCAACTACAATATAAATATCAAATCTATGAACTTGAATATAAATATTATAAATTATGAATATATTGAAAACACATTTACACATGAGTATAGGCTGCATTTACACTGCAAGTCTTAATGCACAAATCCGATCTTTTGACCATATCCGATTTTTTGGCCAGTGTGTTTACACTCACTTTAGACGCGACTGGTATCGATATCTGTGTTTACATTAGGCTACTTCCTGCCCCAAAATGATCGTCACTGATATGCACATAGTAGATCCTCGGGTTTTGAATGGCCGTGCTATTAAAATTATTTATATAATTCATGGAGTGGCCATGATTAGCCTGTCAGAATGGATAAGTTAACAGCTGTCATGGGTGTATTGCAGCGCGAATTCTGACTGAACGGATATAGACCGGAAAATAAAGGTAATTTGTGTTTTATATTTTATCTACATTTATTAGTTTTAGAATTCCGTTTTTTGAATGAATTCGAGCGAGCAAGGGAGAGAGCGCGCGCGTGCGAAGCTGCTGAATATATGTGTGTGCGCAATTTCTTTCATGTTAGACAAAGTTCCCACATTAATATTGAGCTGCGAATTTTAGTGCAAGTGCATACATGCACGTCTGCTTCATAATACAACATTTAAGCTATAGTTTAGTGAGCAAACGTGCCGCCCTCGCCGTTTGATGGCTTGGAATTACAATAGGAATCGGATATGCGTGTTTAGACGTAGGTCGCATGTTCAGAGATCGGATATGTATCGGATTTAAAACCACATTTGGAAGTGGCTCAGATCGGATACGAAAAAATCGGATCTCGCGTGGATTGCCAGGCTGGGGGTCGGAGCCAGAGGAAGAGGCAGCGGAGGACGGTCGGCGCAGCGCATCAAAGAGATTTATTTATTTCTACTCCATGAACTCGGAGGTGCTTTATCATGTTCGACATGCACCCTCCTATGCACGAAACAATCTTTCCGCAAATGTTGCATTTTGCCGAGATTTCGTTCTATTTAGAAAATTGAAGCCACACTTTGGACCGCCGACGCACGCTATCCATGTTCGACTCGCTCGGTTATGCCAACACTTTCGGTGGACGCTTCTTCGTTGGTGTTAAGCGGTTTCTTCTTCCAGTCGGCGGACTGGGAATCGAAACTAGGAATCTAAATTTAAACTTTTGAACGATTCCGGGAAAATCGCAAAGCTAGTCCCGGTTCCAATCGATACTCGATACTCGATACCCAAGCCTATTCATGATGAGAATTTACCATCTAATTAATGTATTTCATTAAAAGTATATACATTTTTACAATGTCCCATTTACTGTTTAATCTAAGAATCCTCTGCCAGAAAGTGTTCTTCATATTTATGTTTTTATTGTTTCAGCTTTATTTGCTCCCTTTTTTATTATGTTTACTTTGAACTAGTGTGATAACATTCACAATAGACACATGTAGAAGATCAAAAATTATCTGTCATGTATGTAAAATGTTTTGTGTGTGTGTGTGTGTGTGTGTGTTCCTGCATACATGGTTTATGAGGACACAAATGTGCATAATGACAGGGGTATTACAATGTAAACATGGTTTATGAGGACACTTGCTGTGTGCTTAAAAAACATACTAAACATTTTTTTTTTTTTTATTAAATAAATGCAGACAGTTTAACATAAAAGCAGTAATGTGAGAACCATGTAGAGATGCTGAATTTTATTCACATGTCCTTATGTAACCTCCCAATTTCACAGCTGTTACCACATTCACTGTTTGTGGTTTACAGTAACATGATACAGATTGATTAAAGACACTTCAAAGCATTAATTTTGTGTGAGTTTTTGTAAAGCTTCTCAAGCATTTTGTATCACTGGGCTCCAACTACTAGAGCACAATAATAGAGAGCTGAATCTGACAGAGTCACACTGTTAATAGTGAGTTCAGTGGATGATTGGGATGTTTTCGACTGAAAACCAGCTGGTATATCTTCGTCACTGCTCCGTGATCGAGCACCTTTGAGCAGTAAATACTGAGGTTCTCTGTTTGGATACTGTCTGTACCAGTAAAGCCAAACATCATTGCTGTTAGTTTCATATGTGCAGCTCAGTGTCACAGACTCTCCTTCTTCTTTGATTACATTAGTATTTCCATCTTTTGGTCCAATTTTATCTGCAAATCCACCTGAAATACAATCAATCATATTATAATTTATCATGATCTAATAAGGATTTTAGGTGTTTCGCTATATACTGTATTTACTTTACCTGAAACTGTGATGAACATCATGAGCAGCATTTGCCTCTCCTCCATCTTAACTGAAGTCCACTTTAAAGAGTGTTTGTTCACTGAGACTGAGTGAAGTTCTGTTGTGTATTAATAATGTGGGTGTGGTTAGTGAAACATGGACATGCTAAAATCAAATGGTGAGCTGTGTTTTATAGACATCAGGTGGTTGTCTAATGTGAATAAAGCTTAGCTTGTGAGGTTATGTTGCCCCCTAATGTTGGAGCTCAGAACAGCATGTTTTGTCCATTTGCTTTAAAGTGTGCTGTCTGTGTTTGAGTTCCTGTTGACATTTGTTTTATATATATACACATACATTTCAGTGTTGAGCTGACACATATGCACATTTATGTCTTCATGAAACTGATCTGTACAATCTTTTTTCGTCTTTCAGCCACAGAATATTTTGACTATGCTGTATATGACAAGATCTAAGAACTTCATAAGAATAGACTTAAGTGTGTAGACTTATCTTAAGTGTGTGATTTTTCACCATACATAAAACCTCAATGGCACCTCGCTTTCTTTCTCCCAGTTAAACACTTTTTGTACAGCATGCACTGGATTTCCTGTCACTGTGGGCTCCAGAGCACAGAAGTACACAGCAGAGTCAGTTACAGCAGCAGAAGAGATCTTCAGATCCACACTGCTGTTGTCTTTTCTGTGATGGATTGAGATTCCAGCAACTGGAGGATCAGCATCAGTAACTGTCCCATAGTAATCCAGTATGAGGAACTGTGGTGGTGAACCTGAGTATTGGCGATACCAGTGAAGACCTCGAACAGAACTAGTGTAGCTACAAGAGAGTGTCACACTTTCACCCTCAACAGCAAATTCATGAGCTCTGTATGGTGTGATGACTTCTGCAGCTCTGGAACCTGCAGTTAAAGCATAAAAATGAAAAAATAAGTGAAATTTACATCCTCTTTCAAATGTACATCCTCCATTCAAATGCAATGAATTTATACTTAATAATGCAATGCTGTTATTAGCTTGGTTTTAGTATTTCTGTAGTAATCAGGCTCTTTTTCTTAAACAAGAAATGTATTATTTATAAATTACACAAAAACTAAATTTGTTCTACATTTGTAAAATGTTTTCATCCCCCTTTTAAGAATGCTCCATCATATACACCTACCTTTAGCTGATGATATCAATATGATTAAATAGATCAACATGTTGGCTAAATATTCAGGTTTGAACAGGAGACACACAGAAACATCAGATGATCCGAAGAGATTTGTGAAATGTTTACAGTCCTTTATTGTATCTCTCAATGACTGTGATAAACTCCTCCTACTCAGATTCACTACATCCAGCCTTCGTCTCACAATATATGACAGACAAGACTTTTTAAATGTTATTTATGCATTCCCACACATTTAAAAGAATATTAATAAATAGAGATAGTTAAATGAAAAGCTACAACATATTTCAGTAACATATTTTAGAGGGATAATATTAAACTTAAACATGAGAAATGAGGAATCTATAACAATAATTACCCAGACTTGCAGCTTATTTATGTTGCTTACAATTAATTTAAACATTATTTTTTCTTTTTGGTTAGTTGGTTGTATATATTGAATAGTAAAATGTCAGTAGAAATATTGTTTATGCTTTAATACTTTTCCAAAATACAGTAAGTGTGGTTTTTGTACAGTGTAGTGTGTTTTCCTGTGACTGTGGGCTCCAGAGCACAGTAGAACATCACTGAGTCTGTCACTTCAGCAGAGGAGATCTCCAGATACACATGGGTTTTCTCTTCATTTAGTTTGGCAGAGAATCGAGGATCTTGATCCAAAACTTTAGATTTTTGTAAAACTGCCCCAGTGGCATGAAGAATACTGAAAAGAAATTCAGGAGCTGATCCGGGATATTGGCGATACCAATATAAAGTTCTTGCTGAGGAGTAGCTACAGGAGAGACTTATAATGTCTCCTTCTGTCCCAAACATATGAGTTTCAACTGGTGTGATGACATTCCCAAAACTCACACCTGCAGAGAAGATTATCAACATTTGACAACAAAACATACAAACAAATGGAAAAGAATGAGAGTGCCTGAGGGTTGAAATAAGATACTTACATACAAGACAATTGAACAAAATCAAAACAAACAGCATCATTTTTCAGGATGATGTTTCAGTTCATCTGCATCACAAAGTGTTCCTGAAGTAACATTCATTCATCATCTAGCAGAAGGAGTCTCCAGCTATAACACCTCCTCTTAAAGCTACAGTGCTGAAATTAAGAAGTAGATCATCTCTATCTGATCCTACAGTGAATGTTCTGGATGATCATTTACACTCTAATTGTTTATTTATATTAAATTGTTTTTACATTTTAGCACAGACCAATACACAATACTTTTTAGGGTTAGTTTAAAAAGACATTTTGCAAAGTCTTTGCACCTATAATTATATTACAGTTATTATTCTGAGTTGTATATGAGATTGATTTCAATAAGGATGTTTGATGTAACTGACTGAAACCAATTGTTCAGTTTATTCTATTAGTTACATTATATATGGAGTTACTGTCTGTACTCGCAAAGAGTGATTTTGTGGTTTATATATATTTTTTTTGTCCTGGTTATAGTATAGTACAGTCGAACACACAGCCTTGCAAAGTATACTTTATTTGACTTGTACACGTACACAGGTGTTCAACACATGCTCAGTTTTGAGCAATCTCTTGCCATGAGTTACTACACATGTAAACATCTTTGTATTATTTCATGCTAGAGTTGTACAAATGAGGGTACTTTCTAACCTCTTCACACAATCTCTCATCTATGTAGGCCTCCATCATCGCTGTAGCTTCTATGCGTTCAAGTCTGTTCTGTTTATGGATTTTTTCTTCGACTACCTTGTGCATAACCTAATGTGCATGTGCAATCTGTGACACAGTTTCAGAAATCTGGCGCTGCATGTACAGTACGTGTGTACTCTTCTGATGACGAAATTTGCGTCACACGCACTGTCTCTGACCCTTGTGTTCGGGTAAAAAGTGAAGTCCATGTTGGGCTTAACTCTGTATTTTAGTCTTGTTTCCAGTACAAATATCTTAAAATTGTTAAATCAAGAAACATTTACTCAAGAAACAAAACAACTTGTCAACAAAAAGTCTAGTTTTATGAATAATTTATCAAAATTCAGTGAGTTTAAGTTTAAAACAAGCAGAGTCTGATACTGCAGCAGAGGAGATGATCAGATCCACATGGTTTTGCTCTTTTCTGTGATTGATTGTTATTCTTGGAACGGGTGGATCAGCTGGAGTAGTTAATCCTGAATCTTCCAGTATGAGGAACTGTGGTGGTGAACCTGTGTATTGGCGATACCAGTGAACACCACGAACAGAAATGCTGTAGTTACAAGAGAGCGTCACATTGTCACCCTCAAGTGCAAATACTCAGTCACTTTTTGGAGTGATGACTTCTGTGGATCTGGAACCTGCAGATTAAAGTGGCATTAAATGTAGTTTCCAAACAGTTTTTGTTGCAATAAAATGCATTTACACAATATTATACCTTCAGCTGATGACAGCAATATCACAATGTAGATCAACATGTTCTTTCACTAAACTGGCAAGAACCGCAGCTGCTCCACAGTGTTGTGAAGCTCATCTTTACCAGCTGTACACTGTATAGAGTCTGTGCTGAACTCCTCCTCTTCCTCACGACACTGAATCTGAATCACAAGAAACGATTACATGAGCATGTTTAAATATGTATCCTTAGATCTTCACTGTAAAAAGAATGGTTGGTTTAACTTAAAAAAGTAAGTTACCTGGTTGCCTTAAAATTTTGAGTTCATTGAAATTAAAAAAACTGAGTTAATACAATGAAGGTGATTGGTTTAATCAACAGAAACTTTATGTTATCTGAACCACATGAATTATAAGTTGATTTGGCAAAAGAAAAAAATGTTGTGATAACAAATCATGAAAATAATTTTTTACAGTGTTTTAATTCTTTGACATTTATGCTCTTTGTTCTGCAGCTCATTGTAAATATTGTATTATCATTTTGCATGTGAGTTTCTACAGTTTTTAATGAGATTTCACATTCATCTTTAGCACTTTATACAATATAATACAAGAAAATAGATCACTTAAAGGGATAGATCGCACAACTTGAGGGTGAGTAAATGACTGAAATTTCATTTTTGGGTGAACTATACTTGTGAGATTATGTTGCCCCCTTCTGTTGAAACTCAGAACAGAATATTTTTCCATTTACTTTAAAATAATGTTATGTCTGTAAGGGTAAATGTGTTTAAGTTACTTTTATTTATTTATTATTATTTTATTATTTGTCTGTTAACTATTTAGACTTTAAATATATTCTTAAATATAATTCTACAGGTTATAAAGAAAACAACCTTAAATTATATATCAAAGCATGAAAAACAATTTCAATAGGCCTAGCAAGTTACCTTTTTTTTTTTTTTTTTTTTTTTAAATCTAGCACAAACAAATGTTTACAGTAATATGGTGGATGATAAATAACTTCCCCCACTAAATAAGTGAGGTTTTTGTACAGTGAAGTGTGTGTTTCCTGTCACTGTGGGCTCCAGAGCACAGTAATACATCGCAGAGTCTGTCACTTTAGCAGAGGAGATCTCCAGATACACATGGGTTTTCTCTTCATTCAGTTTTCCAGAAAATCAGGGATCTAGATTTACAATTTCAGACTTGTCTGACTCTTTTCCTGTCCTATGTAGTATTATCAAAAGGTATTCTGGAGCCGAACCGTGATATTGGCGATACCACTGCAGACTAACTGCTGAGGAGTAGCTACAGGACAGTGTTATATTGTCCCCCTCCGTCCCAGACACCTGAGTATGAACTGTGGTGATGACATTCCCAAAACTCACACCTGTAGATAAAGTTAAAGCATATTAAACTAAATTGTCAGTGAAAAAAAAGAAAACAAAAAGCACAAACCAACAAGAAGAAAAAATACAATTAAACATAATGGAAAGCTATATGCAAAATATAGAATACTTACATGCAAAAGTACTGAACAAAACCAAAAAACAGAGCACCATTTTGAAGTATGATGGATTAGTTGAAGGAACTGTTAGTTAGACAGAAACACTCACTGCAGCAGAGGATGTGTCCTATAGCTCCGCCCCTGAAAGCTGCTCTCATTAAAACATCATCATCCTTTTGAATTTACTAAAATAGATTCACTTTATCCTCTGTTCTCAGTGGACAGGTTAAGCTACTGTATTGTATGTTAAATAAAATTTTTAATCTATTTGTCACAGTTCCCTCGTCTCCAGAACTCCATTTCCCATGATCCTCGTGTTATATTTATATATATATATATATATATATATATATATATATATATATATATATATATATATAAATCTGTGTATGGTATATGATCAATTTTTACTCACTAAACTGCATACATTTGTAATATTTCCCAGTCATTTTAGAACAGTTTCCACCCTGGTGCTCTTTCATTTGTTGTTGCACCTTCAAGATTGTCTGACTATAACTTTTTAAGCACTTGTGTAATTTGTCACATGCCTACATTATAAGCTCAGGTAGGGTTTTTGTTCAAGCACTGAATATCCTGTTGTCACAGTGGGCTGCAGAGCACAGTAGTACAGAGCAGAGTCAGACACTTGTGGATTTTGAATTGTCAGAGGAACTGATCTTGATGTAGAATCGTGACTGGACTGAAATCGTCCCTTAAACTCAGTGGCTTCATCACCATCTCCAAATTTATGTCTCCGTAGAATATATTTCGGAGAGTTGTAACCATGTTGTCTGTACCAGAGTAGAGTAGGGTTTGAGCCTGTAGTATTGTATTTACAATGCAAAGTTACTGTATCCTCCTATGCTGACTGGAACCTTTTGGGCTGATCAACAGAGTCTTGTCCTCTGCATTCTGTGAGGAGAGTAATTATTTCAGTGAATTTATTTATACATCTACATAAAACTGACAGATAGGAACAAATGCATGCATAAAAGATGGTATATTACCCATGCAAGTTGCAAACAGGATTAAAAGAGTTTCCACACAGCTTCTCATGGTAATCATGATGCAAAAGAAACACAGAAGTAAACAATGTTCTCTTGGATTTAACTGGAACTTGATGAGATGCTCAAACTTGTGAAGTCTTGACTGTAAGAGTGAAGCAGCATATATTTGTTGAAACATCTCCCCCAAGTGGAGGAGAGCAGATATACACACATCTGTCTAATATGAGGTTCCCTTTCATGGGAACATCTACGCTGCGTAGTCGCTTTGGGAACGCCTCTGCGTGATTACGTCTTGAAGCACTCGTGAAATCAAACCAATAGTGTAGCGGGACGTCAGAGCGGGTGACGTCACGGACCAGGAAACTATAAAGCACCCCTGAGAACAAAGAACGCCAGCTTCTGCGTCTTCAGCAAAGCGCTCTGTGTTGTGTGTCTTATTTGGTGTTGTCTGTCATTATCTGCAGCAAACAAAATATCTCTTCGTCCGAGGACAAGAGTGTTTTAGTCACCAAGCATATATATATATATATATATATATATATATATATATATATATATATATATATATATATATATATTAGTATTATATATTGCAAAGACACGATTATGGCGGAGAAAGACAAGCAGCAGTTTACTAAATGTGCTCCTCCCTGCCCTCGTTTCATCACGGGTGGGGATACACATGATATGTGTTGCTTGTATGGGAGTGGAGCATGCACAGGCAGCTCCGTGTACTCCGATCACGCCGCGCGTTCTTTGATAAAAAGGAGGACGCCGCGGCGAGTGTTCCCCAGGGCTCGGGTCCCGCTGCTGCCAAGGCACAGCGTAGACTTCGTTCCTGGGGTTCACAAATGGATCTGGTGGAGGGGTTAGAGACGGGTTCTGCCCTATCTCGACCCTCACCTGCCAGATCTGTTGCCTCTTCTCTGGCCGCAGAGTCCGGCACATTTCCGTGTTCATAACCCTACAACATCTCTGTACAGTAACATCATGGGGGGGGAAGAACGCGGTTATACGGCGATGCCTCAGGTCGAAGAGACGCCCGCGAGCTATCTCTCGCCTGAATCAGCATCGTCGTTAAAATCCCCGACTTTGCCCACCAGACCCCTGCGTACAACATCAGCGTTGGTGGGCAGGGCTTACACCTCAGCGGGTCAGGCAGCAGCATGTCTGCATACTATGTCGATCCTCCAGGCATACCAAGCTGACCTGCTGGGGGAAATAGACCAGAGTGGCGAGGCGTCTTTTGAATGCATTCAAGAATTGAGAAAGGCGACTGACTTAGCTCTCCGGGCCACCAAGGAGACGGCAAAAACAATCGGCCGGTCTATGGCAGCCCTGGTGGCCACGGAGAGGCATCTATGGCTGAACTTGTCGGACATTAAAGAACGCGATAAGGCGGTGCTTCTCGCTGAGCCAGTGTCTGTTCAGTATTAAAAGGAAAAAAAAATTATTTATTTTTTTTACTAATTGACTTAGATCTCATTATCACTATTTTATTGCTTAATGGATTTGTCCTTCAGCTGAACACTTCTTCTTCTTCTTCTTCTTCTTCTTCTTCTTCTTCTTCTTCTTCTTCTCTCTCTCTCTCCACCCAAACACACACAAAAAAAGACTTTTTCAGACATTTTGTTCAAGCCATTAAAGATCTATATGCTCTGAATTTGGAATATTTCCAAGTTGGGATAAGATGTACACATTTTTTTTGTTATTCTTATGGATATTGGGCTCATTCTTGCCATTATTCTGCTGCAATTTAGTACTTTTGGACAGTAATTTACCCAATTCATTCAAAAACTCTCTCTATCTGATATCACCTAATTAGGGTATATATGAATGTTCAGTTATATAGGAAATTTATATCAGAAAATTCTTGTGCATTTAATAAAATACTGAAGTATGTGTTAACAGATGCTTTGAATCCTAAAAAAAGTATATAAGTGTAATCCTGACTGTTTCGATACCTCTCTAAGTTCATGACAAACAAACTATGATCACAAAGAAGCATGGAATTAAAATTATTATAATCTTTTTGAATGAGAAAATCTGTTCTGTTTCTGTCTTTGCTGTTAGATATCACTCTGGTTTTTGTATGGAGTCAGGAGGTTTCCTTTCACTGTGGGCCGCACAGCAAGTAGTACAGAGCAGAATATGACACAGCAGCAGAGAAGATCTCCAGCTCCAGGCATTTGATGTCTTTTCTGTTGTTCATATTTATCCCAGGAACCGGAGGAGTAGCATTTGTTTTGATTCCAGACGATTCCATTATGAGGAGCTGAGGTGCTGAACCAGGGAATTGACGGTACCAAAATAAATCATAAACCGTGCCGGAGTAGCTGCAAGATAGGATCACTTTTTCACCTGCTTTAGCAATTACTGTATCATTGTGGGAGAATATGATGTCTTCAGCAGTAACACCTGAAAACAATTAGGAGAGCAATGAGCAAGTTTTACAATAATAATTCTGCATTGCATACAGGGAAACCTCTTTAAAGTAATAATCATTTTAAAATCTTACCTCTAAATGTTACTAGGAGAAATTCTATTAACAGGACTACAGCAAATGTCATCATGATGCTTTACCAGTCAGGAGAAAAGCACAGGTTTGCTGAAACAAGCAGTTCCTGTCATCTAGAGCTGCTGTTCACTCCTCCTCCACTCTCATTACTCTCTGAGCACCACTGGGTCTCTCCAAATTCAGAGCTGCTGCTTGATCCAAATGTGTATCTCATCAGTATATATTCAGGAAGACCATCAGAGCGCTGAATGTACCAGTAAAGGTCTGGAGTTATATTCACAGTTGAGTGATCTGCTGTCCTTCAAAGGCAGTTGTTTTCTTATTTGTTCTCACCAAAGGATCTTTGAAGGCTTAGGAACATAATGCATTTAAATGAATTGTGAATGTTAAACTAGCCCATTTATTATAATGATTATTTATATAAATAGACATTTTTTTTTTTTTTTTTAATTATGCTATTCAACTATGTTCAATCTCTATGTAGGGACTACATTACACATGAGTGGTGGATGGTTTGAAGCTCTGTTTTTGTGTGAGTGTTGAGTGTGTTTGAGTCACAGTGGGCTGCAGAGCACAGTAATACACAGCAGAGTCAGACACACGCAGGTCCTTGATCATCAGAGGAACTGATGTTGATTTGGAGTCCAATGTTGCATTAAATCTGTACTTAAAATCTTCATCCTCATCACTCGATCCAGCATATCTCTTCAACATATATTTTGGGAATTGATTTGTTTTATATTGGTACCAGTAAAGTGTTGGGAATCCGCTGGATTTGTATGTGCAGTCAATAGTCACAGTTTGACCTGCAGTAGCAGTTTGAACTTCTGTTGGCTGAGTAACACTATCCTCTGCTCGACATTCTGAAAATCAATGCAAAATATTTGTCAATTATTAAGTCATGAAACATAGAGATGATGGAATATAGAACTGATTACATACCTAAAGAAAATGAAAAAAGAATGAGTGAAAATCTGACCCAAGTAGACATTCTGTAACAGTTAGCTATAATATTTATACTAGTCTCAGAAAAGCAAAGAAAAGTCTCAGGTACTGTACAAAGTGACTTTGGCAGCTTTGAACAAAGATGAGCTCCACCCACTGAGGACTATCTCACCGTGTTAAATCAAGTATCACATATCAGATGAGGATTGGATGTGCTGTGCTCTCTGTTTGCTTCATCTGCACATCTTCTGACTGGAACATCTCAATGGTTTCACTTAAAGTTAAATCTGCTCTGCTTATATAAAGTAGACTGCTCAAAAAAATTAAAGGAACACTTTGAAAACACATCAGATCACAGTGGGGAAAATATCATGCATATCATCTATACTGATCTGGACTGGGTAGTGTGTTAGGAACGTAAGGATCATTTCACAGGTCATTTTGTAGGGCTCTGGCAGTGCTCATCCTGTTCTTCCTTGCACAAAGCAGCAGATACCAGTCCTGCTGATGGGTTAAGGACCTTACGGCCCTGTCCATCTCTCCTAGAGTAACTGCCTGTCTCCTGGAATCTCCTCCAGGCTCTTGAGACTGTGCTGGGAGACACAGCAAACCTTCTGGCAATGGCACGTATTGATGTGCCATCCTGGAGGAGCTGGACTGCCTGTGCAACCTCTGTAGGGTCCAGATATCGCCTCATGCTACCAGCAGTGACACTGACCCTAGCCAAATGCAAAAGTCAGAAAAGATGAGTAGGGAAAAAAATGTCAGTGGTCTCCACCTGTAAAACCATTCCTGTTTTGGTGGTCGTCTCATTGTTGCCCATCTAGTGCACATGTTGTTAATTTTATCAACACCAAAGCTGCTGAAACTGATTAACAACCCCCTCTGCTACTCAACTGACCAGATTAATATCCCAGAAATTTAACTGACTTGATGCTATTCTCAGATTAAAAAGTGTTCCTTTAATTTTTTTAAGCAGTGTATATGAAGTAGCCTATACACATAGGGTCAATTTAGTACAAAATAGACCAGTACAGATCCGTGGAGACTTTCGTTCATCTTCAGAACACAAATTAAGATATTTTTTATGAAATCTGAGAGGTATATGACTCGTCCATAGACAGCAAACTGCCACTTTCAAGATCCAGAAACGTACAAAAGACATTTTTAAAGGTGCCCTATTTGTAAACACTGGGCAGCCTGATACTATTAATCAGAGCACAGTAATAGAGAGCTGAATCTGACAGAGTCACACTTTTAATAGTCAATGAGGTGGATGTCTGGGATGAAGTTGATTCAAATCGAGGGTCTGGTATGATCTTATATCTCTCTGATCGTCCGCCTTTCGCCAGCACAAATTGAGGCTGTGTGTTAGTAAACTGTCTGTACCAATAAAAGAGAACATAGCTGCTGCTTGAATCGTATGAACACTCGAGTGTCACAGAATCTCCTTCTGTACTGATAACACTGGTCCTCTCGCCACTGGGTCCAATCCGGTCTTGACAGATAACACCTGGAAGGAGATACATTATTAAAATTAAGATGTGTATAGATATTTAAAGATCTGAATAAGCATACAAATTATGTATTGGAACAGTGGGATTGTACCTGATGCTATAAGGAGAATCACCAGATATTTTTCTATTTGTTGACAGGCCATTTGGACTCTTTCCATGATCACATCAGACGAGTCTTAATGTTTCTTGAGAGGTTGATCTTGTCTAGGAGTGAATGCAAAAGCAGGAAGTACTTGTCATACATCATCTGCATTTCTCTAAGACTTGTAGGTCCCACAAAGAACAAAAAAGATCAAATATTTCAGTGAGTTGACTGTTCCTATGATTTCCAGCAGGTGGGGATCTAATATCATAAACATACTACAGTTTACTTCTGCTGAGCATAATTTTATACATCTGTACTCTTGTACATGAAAGCCTGAGTAGTGTTCTTATGATTCAGTTTTTTTATTATTATTATTTTATTATTGAACTATTTTAATACTATCATAAAACTATTTTATTGATTTGTTAATTGCTTCCAAAAATATGTATACATTTTTTGTTTTGTTTTATTTTATATTTTTTTATTTGCAGATATTTTATGTAGACATGCAATGCATCATACATTCACCTACAGTGTTGCTGTTGAGAGGGTTTTTGTACAGTGTTCTAGTGTTTCCTGTCACTGTGGGCTCCAGGGCACAGTAGTAAATTGTCTGTCACTTCAGCAGGGGAGATCTCCAGATACATGTGGGTTTTCTTTTCATTCAGTTTTGCAGAGAATCGAGGATCTAGACTGACAATTTCTGATACTTGTGTAACTTTCCTAGTAGCATACTGAATGACAAAAAGATATTTTGGAGCTTGTCCGGGATATTGGTGATACCACTGTAGAAAATATGCTGAAGAAGAGTAGTTACAAGACAGAGTGATATTTGCTCCCTCTGGACGGAGCATCTCATTTTGGACTGGAGTGATGAGGTTCCCCAAAGTGCCACCTGCAAGAGTCAAAATTCATGCAACATCATGTAATAATTCATTGTAACATCATAACACTTATATTGTTAGTTTAAAATGGTAATGACAATAATTCAGTGTAATACGTACACAAAAGGCAACAAAGGAAAACATGCAAGCAGAGAATCATTTTGCACGATGTATTCAGCACAAACTGCTGTTCAACTGATTCAGACTTTGTCAAGTAAAGGAGAAGGTCTCAGATGAACTCCTCCCCTTAAAGCTGCAGTTCATAAAACTGCAAATCCATAATCAAAATAATAATGAAATATATTTGAAGCCTAGATGTGCCAGATATGAACACATACAGTAGATCAGGAGTTTTACCATAGTACTCTAATAACCTTTTTGTTGCAATCAGAAGGTATTAAAGAATACACAGTTTAATTGTAATATCTCTATATTTATTCTCAGGCAAATAGTGTTTACTGGGATTTTTAACAAGGACAACTTATTCGCAGAGGTTCTTTTATGGGAAGGTTTATAAAATAATAATAAAAAAAGAATTATAATCCTTCGAGCACACAGTTTTGTCTTCCAACAGGTGTTACAATATCATGTTGTGGTTTACACAAGATAAAGCTGTGGTTTAAATCATATTTGAATTGTTTTTTAAAAGGCAAAATCTACATGTGAGTTTTTGTAAAGCCTCTCAGGCATTTTGTATCACTGGGCTCCAACTCTTAGAGCGCAATAATAAAGAGCTGAATCTGACAGAGTCACACTGTTAATAATGAGTTCAGTGGACGTTTGGGATGTAGTCGACTGAAACCGTTGAGGGTCTGGTATATTCTGATAACTGCTCTCTGATCGAGCACCTTTATACAGTAAATATTCAGGTTCTTTATTAGGATACTGTCTGTACCAGTAAAATGTCTGTTAAATATTTTTTTATTTCTTGGGCTTCACTTTCTGACTTTCTCTGTGTCTTGGGATTTTTCCATTGTGCAGCTCATGTGCCTACCTAGACAAAACAACAAGTAGTAGTCCTTGGACACACTGACACTCTCACACGTAACCAGAAGTTGAAGACACACACACATTTACGCACATACATTTCTTATTTGTTATTATATTTTGTGAAATGCCATACATGGTAAGGTTTACATGGTAAGTCGTATGATTGGATGCTCAAGCCATCCTGGAGATTGTTGTTTAACCTATGTCTATAAATATGACCCTTCTTCCTGAATAAATCGGAGAATGCTTTGTACCACACTTGATCTGTGTCTGCTTGGTCATTATCCCGAGATCTCGCGCTGCTGCTGCCACACATCACAGGTGTTGAGGCGCCTGTTTCTTAACTGATGACTGGAATTACAAATATTCTACCTATTATTGAGATTTTAATCTAACAGTTTGGGGGCTCGTCCGGGATATTCCCAAGAAACACGGGACTGGGGGACTGAGAGGTCATCCTTCATCACAGGTAAGTTGTTTTTTAATAATTTCCTGTGGTGGTAGGATTGATTGAACTCATCCCATGTTATCCTTGGATGCAGCTCTAAGAGTTAGTCCAGGAAGATTTGTCTGTAAGGGTACTGTTTAAACGCACAGCTACCTGGCAAATATTTTGGTAATCCCTCCGGTGCGAGGAAGATCCGTGCAGATCCGCTCTGATGGATATCCGTTTAGATCCGCTCTGACGGAAAATAAAGTGTTGATGGGAATATTCCGGTTGACGAATTAATAAAATTGGCTGAATAATTATAATTAAAGAATTATAAAAAGACCCCTTTGGTGTGGTGTGGCAAATTAAAAATCAAATTAGGTGAAGGATGGGTCAAAAGATATCAAGACCAATTCAAGATGAGACACCCTGAAATTGGATGTTTAGAAATAATTGTGGATATTGGACTGAACCCTATTTATCAAATTTAGAGGGGTGGACTCAAGGAAAAATACAATTGGATCCTTTCCCTAAAGAAGGCTCTTTTAAGCCAGGGGATATGGAAAGTGCAAATTCAATGATTAATGGGGGCTGGGGAGACCCAGAGTGGAATGATAAGTACATGAAAAAGTCGTACAGTAAATGGAAAGGAATGAAAACATATTGGGATAAAGGTCCAGAGAGGCCAAAATTTAAAAAAGGAAAAAAGGGGTACCCATATCAGCCCTATGCCTCAACATCAAATATTTGTCAATATAAGGCTCCTACAGTAGAGGAATTGAAAAAAACTCTCATTCCATCAAAATTATATCCCACCCTGCCAGAATGTAGAGAGACACAACAGTGTGTGGCGGGGGGGGGCCGCAGCTCCCAGTAAACGGGCAGACTGCGAGAAAGCAAAAGGTGAACAAAAATCAAAGCCTGCTTTAATGTTTGTGAGACAGGGAAATCAAATTTCCATACGTCCTGCTAAGGCAAGTGCAAGTGACATCGAAAGTATATGTAACAATCTGCCTTCTCCCTCTCATCCAGTGAAATTTGTGCAGATTCTGAAATGTCATACCCGTTATGCACAACTGACAGGTCCAGATTTTAAAGTAATACTCCTCAGAACTTTGGGGGATGATGTGACAGAGACAGAGATAATTGATGTGTGTCCTTCTCTGAAAACAGAAAATGATAAAATGACTGGAAAAGGGAAAGGAAGGCGAGAGAAATGTCATTATTGTGGCAAACCTGGTCATTGGGCAAAAGAGTGCAGGAAACAAAAAAATGATAGGAAAAGACGCAGACAGGGAGAAACAGACAAAAAGGAGAATTAAAAACTCCAACCAAGAGTAACAAATACCAAACAGAATGGACTCCCCAATAGGGATGCCTAAGGAGTGAAGGAACCCCAAGTACTTCTGCTCACTCTAAAATATAAAAATAACAAAATTGATTTGCCAAATTTGGAATTGAATGTAGATGGTAAAAAATATTGCCTGTGGTCACAAGTGATGGTCAACATTTTATGAAAATGATTTTGATGATGATGTTTCTCTTTTTTTTCCCCTTCTGTGCTGATGGTGTCCACTGAACCACACCCTCATCCTGCTGATTACATGCTGAGTAAAGAGTGAGGGAGAAAAGATAGCGTCACTGAAATCTGTAACTCCAAAACTGTGGGCTAAGCACAAGCTTTCATCAATGATAAACCGTACACTGTGTTACTGAAAACAAAAACACCGGTCTATGTAAAACAATACCCTCTCTCTCCAGAACGGCATTGAACCAATGATTGAAATTTGTTAAAACATGGCATTATTATTAAGACACACTCACCATATAACACATCTTTTAATCCTATTCTCAAAGCAGATGGACAAAGTTGGCGACTGAAACAAGATTTGAGAAAGATCAAAGATCTGATCATACCGCTTTCACCAGTGGTACTGGATGTGGTAACTATAATAAATTCAATACCCTACACATAAATTCTATACTGTCATTGATATATGTTCTGATTTTTTTTCAGCATACTGATATCTGAAGAGGTACAGCCATTATTTATGTACAAACAACAACAATTTACATGGACACGTCTTCCTCAGGGCTATGTTGACTCGCCTGCTGTGTTCTCTGCAATCGTGCACAAAACCCTCAGCAACATCAAGCTCCCACCAACTACGCTCATCTCAGCCACAACGACAGCAGAGAACTGAACAGGCCTCCATCATTGTCTGCTTCAAGAAAGAAAGTGCAGTGGGTGAGACCACAAGTCTCTTATCTGGGACACATTATCTCAGAAGGCCATTGACACCAAGCCTCACCACAACAAGTCATCAAGTGGACTGTTGAAATGAACTACAAAAAAGACTTCCACCTTTACGTGCACGAGAGCGGGGGCATTGCAGCGGGGATACTGGCCCAGGAACATGATACAAGTTATCGTCCTTTGGCGTATTTTTCCAAAACATTAGACAACATTACACAAGTTCTGCCTTCGAGCAGTGGCTGCTGCTGCCCTGATGGTATGAGATGCTGAAAAAACAGTCCTCTCACATCCACTGACGTTACACACCTCACATCAGGTAAATGCAATTTTACATAATCTTAATACACATGACGGCACAGTGCAACTACAAATTCAATGATTAGGCCAACATCTGTGCCACACACTGCTGTCATTGCTTTGAGAGAGTTGCTTAGTACTGCTGACCAAACCACTGACAGCACTGATGAGGTACCTGATTGTTTGAAAACAATTGAAACTGAAACTGCTTGTAGGACCGATCTGTTAGATACGGCCCTAGAAGAGGGGGATAGTCTATATGTTGATGGTTCATGTTCTAAACCATCATATGGTTTATAGTTATGCAGAAAAACATTACCATACACATCAGCACAGGCAGTGGAACTTGTTAATAAAATTGTCAAAATTTATACTAATTCTAAGTACGCATTCTGATTTGATAGTAGATTTAATTAATGTAGTGCAGCTGACGAGCAAAGAGGCCATAGTCAAGGTTAGGGGACATGCAGCAGGAGATTAAGAGGAAGCAAGTAAGTAATCAATTGGCCAAAGTCGACACTTGTGTTGCTTATACGTCACTATCATGGTCTCTCGCACACAAGTGCTGCTAAGACAGCTCAGGCAATTAATGCTTTATCTGTGCAAAAACTAACATCCATTGACAGATTCACAAAGTGGCCAGAAGCTTTCCTATGTGCGAGGGAGAATGCAAAAAATGCAAAGAAATTATACCCAGATTTGGGATACCAAGTGTCATTTAAAATGATTATGGAACACCTTTTACATCCAAAGTAACACAATTATTGGCTAAAACTTTAACTATTGATTGATTTAACAGAACGATCAAAGATATATTAACTAAAGCATGTTTAGAGACGGAAAAAATTGGATGATTGTATTGCAAGCTGTTTTAGCTGAAATACGAATGACACCATCCTCCACTACTAAAATGTTTCCTTTTGAAATTCTGATAGGTAGGCCTTTCCCGACACCATTGGTCAAAGGCCGCGCTGGCGTTTTTCTTCTTTAGGTGAAATGGAGGATCCTGGACGACTATGTCACGGAGCTGGTCGAAAAATTTAATTCTATTAATGGTGATGTTTCACTAACTCTTCCTCTCCCCTCAGAGAAACCAACACACAAGTTTGTGCAGGTGCTGATGAGTCTGAAACCAGTCAAGATCGGAGAGCCAAAATATCTGGGGCCGGCCATGGTGATTGCAGTGACAAGGATGGGAGTGCTGACTGACCTGCAGCCGCAATTGATTCACGCGAGTAGACTGAAGGCTGCCCCGTGCCAAGGGGGACGTTCAGATTAATTAGGAGAGTAAACATATGGCCAGAAAGGAGCTGAACACGCAGCGTTACGTCCATATGCGATCTGACTAGTTAATCTGGACCAACATAACAACGTCAAGGACCATGGAAGGAGAGAGCAGTTCAGCAGTGTTGGAAAAAACTTTGCCTGCAGAATGGGACTTGTAACAATAACTTTGAACTCGGCTATGCCTGCTGCCATGACATGGACACATGGACGACACCAAGGACTCTTTGATTTGTCATGCCATACACAGCGTCTGGTCCGTTGTCCCTCTAACTTACAATGCTGCCAAGACAATCAACATGAACTATGTAAAAAGGACAATGGTTCTCTAACTGGGCTTTGTTGTTTCCTGTTCTACCGTTTACTGTTTACTGATGATTTTACTGCTTTTATGTTTGGCTCCATGCATATTACAATCCATACAGGGAATGATTAAGACAAGTCTTAGAATAATCCATAGATCACAGTATTAGATTATGATTATGTGTTTAGATTTTGCTTGCTATTATTTGAAAAACAGATTGATCAATTTTCTTTAAAGGGAAGCACTAAATCATAAATGATTTTAAAGTGGCCATTGTTAAATATTTTTTTTATTTCTTGGGCTTCACTTTCTGACTTTCTCTGTGTCTTGGGATTTTTCCATTGTGCAGCTCATGTGCCTACCTAGACAAAACAACAAGTAGTAGTCCTTGGACACACTGACACTCTCACACGTAACCAGAAGTTGAAGACACACACACATTTACGCACATACATTTCTTATTTGTTATTATATTTTGTGAAATGCCATACATGGTAAGGTTTACATGGTAAGTCGTATGATTGGATGCTCAAGCCATCCTGGAGATTGTTGTTTAACCTATGTCTATAAATATGACCCTTCTTCCTGAATAAATCGGAGAATGCTTTGTACCACACTTGATCTGTGTCTGCTTGGTCATTCTCCCGAGATCTCGCGCTGCTGCTGCCACACATCACAGGGGTTGAGGCGCCTGTTTCTTAACTGATGACTGGAATTACAAATATTCTACCTATTATTGAGATTTTAATCTAACAGTTAGACATAATTGCTGCTTGAATCATATGAGCAGCTCAGAGTTACACGCTCTTCTTCATTTCTGTAAATATTAGTTTCTTTGTCTTTTGGTTTAATGCTGTCAGACAGAAACCCTGCAAGAGAAATGGACAAATTTCACAACAGGTCTACTTATCCAAAGATGCACAAGATTATAAATGAAAATTACAATACCAAAAATAGTTCCTTCAACAAACTATGATGTCATTATTGTAATATAGAATTACATTTAAAAAATATACATTAAATATATATATAATACATAAAAAAAAAACATTCTATATTTGAGTCTGTTTAGATTAAACGTTTTATACCTGGCACAGATAGAAGAATCAGCAGAAAGCATCTCTCCATGTTGAGAATATGTACTAGCTTTATAAACTGAAGCTGAACAGTAAATGTATGATTGTAAAAGCCTATTGTGAAGCTTTCATGTGGGTGTGGTTTATTTAGACCACCTTCTCTGTCTTTCCTTAATGAAACCTAATTGATGATGATTGTCCCTTCAGTCAATGAATATCTCAAAAAAATAACGTACTCGGTTACTAACGTAACCTCGGTTCCCTGAGATACGGTACGAGTACTGCGTATGGGGAAAGGTCTCCTTTTTCCCTGTTACTGAAGCCTTTTTCAATAACGCAGTGTAACTGCATTGTCATTGGTTCACTCATAGACAAGTTGTTGAACCAATGACGGCACGGCATAGCTGCCTATGGCGACAAAGCCCGCGAATATTCCCGTCGAAATGGGCGGGGTAGCTATATAAGCAGGCGCTTCGCCATAGGATTTCAGGTCATTCGACTGAAGCGACGACACTGAAGCCGCAGCCTTGTGGCACGGCATGTAACGCAGTACTCGTTCCGTATCTCAGGGAACCGAGGTTACGTTAGTAACCGAGTACGTTCCCTTTCGATACTTCACTTGTACTGCGTATGGGGAATGAATTCAACCGCGCCGTGCCACAGCAGGGAACGACTGGACTTGTCTTGGACACCGCGAGGGAACCAGAGGACAAGTGAGAAGGCCGGAGCCGTTGAACCCTCGTTACACTACCAAAAGGGGAGTTAACTCCCAGAGTGGCATGAAGCGGAGCTCGATAGAGGCCGCTGGATCATACCGAGAGGACCCGAGCTTGTAAGGTCGGGACGTCCAAATGATAAAATCTGACAAATGTGGACGGCGAGGACCAGTCGGCCGCCTCACAGACGTCTTTAATCGAAACTCCACTAGACCAGGCCCAAGAAGAAGCCATTCCTCTAGTGGAGTGGGCTCTAACTCCTATGGGGCAGTTGAGGCCCATAGAGGAGTAACAAAGAGTAATAGCATTGACTATCCGACGCGCAAGACGTTGCTTTGAGACCGAAGACCCTTTGGTGCGGCCACCAAAGCAGATAAAGAGCTGATCGGATAGCCGGAAAGGCTGTGATCACTCAACGTAGGTCCTTAATGCCCTGACGGGGCAGAGCAATTCCAGCTCTCGCTCGTCCAACGAGGGAGGAAGTGCTGAGAGGGAAATAACCTGTGCTCTGAATGGAGTCGAGAGCAACTTAGGGACGTAGCCATGCCTAGGTTTCAAAACGACCTTGGAGTCGTTGGGCCCGAACTCAAGGCATGCAGGGCTCACGGAGAGGGCCTGCAAGTCACCAACATGCTTAACCGATGCTAGTGCAAGTAGCAGAGCGGTTTTGAGCATCAGGGGTC
The DNA here is from genome assembly GCF_018812025.1 of Megalobrama amblycephala. NCBI lineage: Eukaryota > Metazoa > Chordata > Actinopteri > Cypriniformes > Xenocyprididae > Megalobrama > Megalobrama amblycephala. The sequence continues at coordinate 39,118,062 of NC_063060.1, read as the reverse complement.
TGAGGTCAGCTGAACACAGTGGCTCAAAGGGAGGCCCTTTGAGAGCTCTGAGGACCAAAGAGAGGTCCCAGGTGGGAACGATGAGAGGATGAGGTGGATTCAATCGCCTAGACCCTCTCAAGAAACGCACCACAAGGTTGTTTCGTCCCATTGACTGGCCAGCGATAGGAGCGCTGTGATGGCTGCTACATAAACTTTGAGCGTTGAAGGGGTGCGACCCAGTTCTAAACACTCCTGGAGGAAAGACAGTATCGGAGATACATCACACTCCACTGGGTCTATGTTGCGTGCAGAACACCAGCCAACAAAGACCGACCATTTCTGGGCGCAGAGGCGTCTCGTGGACGGAGCTCTCGCCTGAGAGATGGTATTCAGCACGTCCCCGGGGAGGTTAGCAGGCTCCCGTCGAGGGACCAGAGGTGCAGAGCCCAGAGTTCTGGCTGGGGAACCAAATCGTCCTGTTCGCCTGAGAGAGGAGGTCCCGTCTCAGGGGGATCAGCCACGGAGCTTTCGTGGAAAACCTGAACAGCTCTGAGGACCAAACTTGGCTCCTCTAGAACAGGGCCACCAGGAGGACTCTGTGCTTGTCTTCCCTGATTCGTCTGATGATCTGCGAGATCAGAGCAATCGGGGGAAAAGCGTAAAGGAGGGTGCTGGGCCAGACGTGAGGACATCGTCCTCCTTTGAGAAATAAATTGGGCAGTGAGAGTTGTCTTCTGAGGCGAAGAGGTCTACCTCTGCCTTCCCGAAGAACTCCCAGATTGTGAGAACCATCTGGGGGGTGGAGCATCCACTCGTCTGAGGGGACATTGCTCCGAGATAGCATATCTGCTCCCAAGTTTGTTCTCCCGGGTATGTGAGTCACTCTGAGTGACTGAAACCTCGGTAATGCCCATTCCAGAAGATGCTTCGCCAGAGCGCATAAGCGGCTGGACGAAAGACCGCCCTGGTGATTTATGTATGACACCACTGTCATGCTGTCCGGCTGGACTTAAGACGTGGCATCCCGTCAGGTGTGCCTAAAACGCGTGAAGGGCTCGAATCACTGCCAACATCTCAAGGCAGTTGATGTGCAGATGGCTTTCTTCGTGAGACCACGAGCCGAAGGCCGGTCTGCCCTTTCAAAGAGCACCCCAACCTGTGTTGGATGCATCTGTTGAGAGCACCATCCTTCTGGACACCGCCTGTAGGGGTACACCTTGACTGAACCATACAGGGTTCATCCAGGGTTTCAGAGCTGTCAAACAGGCCGTGCCGCCAGGCGTGAGGAGGGACCCGGAACTTCAACCAGTATTGCAGAGGCCGTTGACAAAGGGGTTGAATGGCGCCGGGTGGCGGGCCGCTGGGATGGGGCCTGCACACCGGCTAGTTTTTAGAAATGCTCACGCATCCTCATGAACGTGGCTTGCGGGGTGAAACCGGCAAACGACACGCTGAGAAACTCAGCAAACAGATATATGCTTCTTGGAAAAAAAAAAAACATTATGTTTCCCACCTGTGTCAAGGGAGAGCATCAAGATATATTCAGCCGAGCTGTGTCTGAAGTGAGACCACTCTTCCTCAATGAACATGGCTTGCAGGGCAGAGCCAGCAAGTCACATGAACAGAGGTCCAGCATAATGAGCTGGTGAAATATGAGCTACAATATGCTCATTATATGCTTAAATATGCTACATCGACTGATATACTGAATATATAAATAACATAGGTCTCACCTGAGACGGGTGAGAGTGTCGTTATATTTCTCAAAGAACGCGGTTTGCAGGGCAGAACCGGCAAGCAACGCACTGAGAAATTCAGCAAACTCGGCAGAAATACACTATCAACTGAAAATATATATATATATATATATATATATATATATATATATATATAACATATGTCTCACCCGAGACAGGGGGAGAGCGACATGTTATATTTCTCAATGAATGCGGCTTGCGGGGCGGAACCGACAAGCAACGCATAGAGAAACTCAGCACAAACAGCAGAATCAGCTCCATTAGAGTATAAAAACATGTTTCTCACCCAAGCTAGGGAAAAAAGTCATGTCATATTTCTGAACTAACGCGGCTCGCGGGGGAGGGACCGGCAAGCGACGCGCATTGAGATAAGGAGAAATACACTCACTCAGATAGAAAATGTATCATGAGTCTTGCCTAAGTCAGGGGGAGAGCATCATGTCAAATTCAGCTAAGAGTGAGAGCTCGCTCTCGCGCTCCCGAGTGAGAGCACGCTTCCTCAACGAACGCGGTTTGCGGGGGAGGACCCGGCAATTGACGCGTTCGGAGAGACGGCGTTTGAAGCAAACGCCAGCGAGAAAGTAGAAAAATAAGCTCTGTACTCACTTGATGAAAGACAGCAGGGGATGAGCTGAAAGCTCTCAGATGCTGAAGGCGGCACAAGGGCGGCGCTGTGAACAGCTGCTAGAGAGCAAAGATCCACGGAGCGAGGGGCTCTGCATGTGCCACAGCTGTGGCGCGACATTGAGACAACGCTGCCGCTGTGAAAACGGCGATTGTAGCTCTTTTAGAATGGCGAGAGCCGCTGGGAAAGCTCTTTTAGAAAGCGGCGTTAAGCCGCGGGAAAAGCTCTTTAAACGGCGCCGGATGGCGCAGGAGACGCGCTGAGAGGTGGCCAGAAGCGGGAAGCGGGCGGCTCGAGAGCGGCGCTCGAGGCGGCAGTCTGCGAGGGCGCCGGCGCTGTCTTTGTTCGGCGGTCTCAGCTCAGTCCGCTGCGGGAGCCTCTTCGACGGCGGCGAGAACTTCTCCCAGGCGAGCTTCTTCCAGGCGGCGAAGGCTTCAGCCGGAGATCAGCGAAGAGCGATATGAAGTTGTCGCTGAAGGAGAGAGAACTGAAATCCTATGGCGAAGCGCCTGCTTATATAGCTACCCCGCCCATTTCGGCGGGAATATTCGCGGGCTTTGTCGCCATAGGCCGCGCAGCTATGCCGCGCCGTCATTGGTTCAACAACTTGTTTATGAGTGAACCAATGATGATGCAGTTACACTGCGTTATTGAAAAAGGCTTCAGTAACAGGGAAAAAGGAGACCTTTCCCCATACGCAGTACGAGTGAAGTATTGAAAGGGAACTATATGCTTCTTGTTGAATATGTATCTTCCTCCACTAATTCAGTTTTATCAGGTAGTGTGACCGTGATTGTTCATTATCTTACTATAAGTCATTCAAAGTTAAACAACATATAGGCTATTTAGTGTTAGAGTCAGAGATTTAAAATATTCAATATTTGATAGTGGGGTTTGTGCCTATATCATTATAGCAGTCTAATGCATTTTGTGAGAAAAAATAAATATCTATACCTTTAAAATCTGTCACAATTCTGCCGATTTTGATGTACAGTAATGAATAATTCAGTATGATTCTGCATATCTTGTCGATATGTATTATGTATCTTTTATTTTGATCTCTTTTCATTTTTCTTCAATTTGCCTTTATAACTTGAACTAAATGTCATTTGTAACCACACACAGGTGTTTCCACAATTATATTGTGTGAATTATAGATTGTGGGTTTGATGTGGCTTGAGATCAAAGTGGAAAATAATTGTAGCCCAGCTAAGGTTATTTATAATCTCCTAAATGCATATTTCTGAATATGTAAATGTTTCTGATATTCTTGGGTCAAAATCATATAAATGCCATGGGCTCATATAATGGTATATCATTTCACTTGTACGAGTGTTACATTGATTATGGTAAAAGTTTATGTGAGATGTACTGGTTAAAAACGTGGGTTTGACAAGCATGTATGTTCTTTTATTTGTGATTGGTCTTTATTTTATTTAGTCCCGCCCTTGTTCGGGCACTGAGAGTTCTGATTGGAAGCAGGGCTAGTGCGAGAGGAGAGAGATGATGGAGGCAGATCGGAAAGTGATGTCGCATTTTATTTTTCTCCTGATTTAGAGAAAAATAGTAACATAACCGCTAAATAAGTGGTCAAAGATTATAATCAGTGAATGTAGGAAGTGTTAAAGAACATTTCTTTAATTTGTTTACTTTGTTTTACCCTGATTAAGAGTTTAAACGGACTTATAATTGGTAACTGCAGCTGTGCGCGCTGTACTCTCCCTTTCTCTTACGGAGAGTTAGAGACTATTATATGACGACTGGCCAGAGATTATTAATCGTTCCGACGAAGACGACTACTAAGATGGAGGAACCAGATAGCGTTCTAAATCCCCACGCGGTTTAGAATTCCTCTGGCATCGCAGGATTCATTGTCATTCGGCGGACAGCTGGTGAGACTGCAGACGCATATGTAATTCATAACGCGATTCGGTGGACAGCGCGAGTCTCATCCCACGGAGACACAGGTACATTCGTTTGTTTATTTAGCTCTCTGGAGCGAAGAGGCCATTTGTTGGTTTTAACGGCCACACCGTTCTCAAGCGACATCACAGGCCTGCAACAGGTTGGGGATTTTGAAACTGTGAGAGTGTGTGTGGGCCCACATTACATATTTGGTTTATTCACGTGATTTATACCGTGTATATCACACCTTGATTTTGTTGTTATATTACTATATCTCAAAAGAGAATTGTATTATTTTTTCTTACTGGTAAATTTTGAACATTGATATTTGAGTACCAGATTTTGGATTTTCTGAGCTGAAGAAGTTCAAACAGTGATTTTATGGTGAAAGAAAATACACAACAGACGTTTGAAATTTATTTGAATATTTCATTCTTGATTTACAGTATTTCATTCTTATTTTCTGTTAAATAAAATTACTTGGTAATTGATAAGAACTTACCTTTTTGTGATTTACATTAACAGTACATCAGACAGACTATCATATAACATTTTAGTTTATGTAAAGTGATCAGAAGGGAGAAAGGGAAAGAAGTAGATTAATTAAGTCGAGAGACACATCATTAGAACCCGGTGCTCCACCCATTACAAGAAGAGGGTAGGGGGCGCTACACATTTATGGGGGCTCGTCCGGGATTTCTTCTTTCCTGTCATTAGCTGACCCTAGTAAACAAGAGTTGAATTAAATATTGAGATTATTTGAGTGAACTGACAATAATTTTCCAGAACTCCAAGCATGGCTTTTGCACGGGATCCAATTCTGCTTGCTGAGTTGTCCAAATGGTGTAAGGAAGTGGACATTGAGGAGAATCATGGCATACTGTTAATAGGAGTGCCTGCTAAAACTGATGTGGCGTTTATAGAAGAGACAGTGCAGACTGTAAAAGCTTTTGGCAGGGTTCGTGTGAAAGACTCAAGATCAGGACCAATGTCCTAATACTACCTTGGTGCTCTGTGAATGCAAAGAAGTCATTGATCCAGCTCGCATCCCACCAGAATTACTGCCCGCTGAAGGAGAGGAAGCTTGGAAGGTAGTAGTGGCTTTAGCTGAGGTGCCCATTTCAGAATTCTCACAGAAACTATCCAAGTTCTTAAGTGAAGAGGGAAAATCTATGTCTGACTTGCAAGCTCTATTCACTCAGTCTACCTCTACTGCTAGTTCTCCTGAATCTATCATACGTGCCGTGGGTGAACTATTGGAGAAAACCTCCAAACCATCGACTGATGCTAGTGCTTATCGCAGATTACGTACCTTTTCGGGTACTGTTCCCACGCCAACAGGAGAGGAAAGTTTGGAAAACTGGATGGAACAAGCCAGATTGATGACTGTAGAGTGTGAATGTTCCGAAAAGGAGAAAAGAAGAAGAATAATGGAGTGTTTAAAAGGCCCAGCACTGGATATTGTTAAGGCTGTGAGATTTTCAAGTCCAGATGCTAGTGCTTTGCAGTATCTGGATGCCTTGGAGAATACTTTTGGAACATTTGAATCTGGAGAGGATCTCTACTTTGCTTTCCGTCTTCTTCGACAATCACCAGGAGAGGCATTGTCTGATTTTCTGAGGCGAATAGAGAAATCTTTAACTAAAGTGGTTCAGAGAGGAGGATTGGCACCACAGTTAATTGGACAGAGTGAGGATTGAACAACTGATCCGAGGAGCTGTTGAAGCAGATCTTATGCTGCTGCAGTTGAGACTAAGGGAAAGGAAAGCAAACCCTCCCAATTTCCTAGCATTATTGAACGAAATTAAGGAAGCAGAGGAAAATGAGTCTGCCCGTCATAAGATCAAAACATCGGTAAAGCCCATACATTCTGAAACATGATGACAAAATGAACTCTTCTGAGGCGAAACAACTACGAGAGGAAATGCAGGAGTTAAGATTGAGATTGGGAGATGATTCTGGGAAAAATCCGGTTGCATCATTGAGAGTGGAGTCTAGAGACCAACAAGTTAAGAAAAAGGCTGAAACTCAGGAAGAGTCGGAGGTGCAACTGTTAAAAAAACAGGTTCAGAAGTTACAAGAGCAATTGTCAGTGATGAATGTGAGCTTCTACTAAGCAATCACCACAGGACATTTTGAATCCAAAGCCAGTTCAGTCTCAAACTCAGAGAAGATCATCAAGGAATCGAGAAGATTTCTTTTGCTACCGTTGCGGAGAGGATGGGCACATTGCCACTAAGTGTAAAGCTCCAGAAAATACCACGCTAGTGATACAGAAACTAGTGCGCTCTCTTCGACAAGCCAAATCTGAGAGAAGCAGATCAGCTGGAGACAATGCTTCTGCTAATAGTCTTAATTGTTCCTTTGATCAGAGTCAAATGGCAAACAATAAAGCTAATTCTCTCCCCAGTGGACTAGTGGGTCCTGTTTCTACCATTCCTGTGGAGGTGAATGGATGTCCATGTACAGCCCTTCTTGATAGCGGATCGCAGGTGACTATTGTCTTTGAACAATGGTATTCCAAATACTTGTCCCACGTTCCTATTCAACCACTTGCTGGATTGTCCATTTGGGGACTGAGTGAATCAAGTTATCCGTACAAGGGCTACATAGTGGTAGACATCTCCTTTCCTTCCTATACTCACTGGTGAAGCTGAGACTGTTTCTATCCTGGCATTGGTTTGCCCAGAACCGCAAAGTACTCAGCAGGTTCCGGTTATTATTGGAACTAATGCAAACTTCTTCCAGCGACTGACCACATTCAGCTTAGACTCTAGTGCCTCTAATCAAGCCTACTCATTGAGAATCCAATCAGAAGTGCTGAAACTTCATGTGCCACAGATCAAAGGGAAAGTGGAGGTCTCTGATTCAGAGGAGGGACAAATTTTGTGGATGGGACCAGGAGGGTTAACCATATCATCGAGAGGTGAGAGGTATGCAATGTGCAAAGTAGAAATGAAGAAACAACTGAGGAAAGACATTTTTCTTCTTGAAGCATTTGAGGATAACCCACTTCCAGCAGGAATTCTTGTTCCACCTATGGTTCTCCATTCTTCTAACCTGAATGTGGATAGTTTCAAATTGCTAGTGTGCAATGACACCTCCCGAGACATCACTATACCTGTAGGGACGGTCATTGCTAAAGTATCCCCCACTGACACTGTCACAGTAGCACAGGGAGTTCAGGCTGCTTCCAAAAGATTAGATCCACAAATCTTTAAGTTTGGTGACTCCCCTATTCCAGCCAATTGGAAAGCAAGGTTGAGAGAAAAGCTGTCGGAGCGAGGAGTCGTGTTTTCTGTGACCGAATGGGATGTGGGGAAAGCTAAAGACGTGAAACATACCATCAGACTAAATGATTCCAGACCCTTTCGTGAGCGATCTAGAAGAATTGCACCTGCAGACATCGATGATGTCCTGGCGACATTTGAAAGATCTACTGGCGGCAGGTATCATAACTGAGTCTAAAAGTCCATATGCTTCACCAATAGTCATTGCCAGGAAAAAGAATGGAGCCATTCGAATGTGTATTGATTCATCGGACTCTAAATGCCAGAACCATCCCAGACCAATATACCACCCCTAAGATAGAGGACGCTTTAGACTGTTTGTCGGGGAGTAAGTGGTTTTCTGTTTTAGATTTACGCAGTGGATATTACCAAATTGAAATGGCTGATGAGGATAAAGAAAAGACTGCGTTCATTTGCCCTCTCGGCTTCTACCAATTTGAACGTATGCCACAGGGTGTGACTGGGGCTCCAGCCACTTTTCAACGATTAATGGAGAAGGCTGTTGGAGACATGCATCTCCTCCAAGTTATCGTGTACTTGGATGATATTATTGTCTTTGAACGGACATTAGAAGAACATGAGGAGAGGTTGTTGAAAGTGCTGGATAGACTACAAGAGTATGGTCTAAAAGTCTCTATTGACAAGTGCCAGTTCTGTCAGCCGAAGGTTAATTATGTGGGGCATGTGGTATCTGCAGCAGGAGTATCTCCAGATCCTGAAAAGGTGAAGGCTGTCATCAACTGGAAAATGCCCACTGATTTGAAGTCTTTGAGATCTTTTCTTGGATTTTGCGGATTTTACCGCAGATTTATCAAGAACTATTCCGCGATTGTAAGACCATTGACCGAATTAACTAAAGGGTATCCTCCTGCAAAGGGTCAATGCAAAGCTGTGCTAAAGGGGAAATACTACCAGGAATCTGAGCCGTTTGGTGAGAGATGGGACAAGGCATGCACAGATGCTTTCCATCACATCATTCATTGCCTTACACATGCTCCAGTGCTTGCGTATGCTGATCCAGCTAAGCCCTACATATTACATGTGGATGCAAGCTTGAGTGGACTGGGGGCGGTGCTGAACCAGGAATATCCAGAAGGGTTAAGGCCAGTTGCCTGTGCAAGCCGCAAATTGAGTACAGCTGAACAGCGTTACCCAATACATCAATTGGACTTCCTAGCATTAAAATGGGCCATAGTTGACAAATTTCATGATTATTTGTATGGCGCAAAATTCACAGTTAAGACTGACAACAACCCCTTGACTTACGTGTTAACAAGTGCAAAACTGAATGCCACAGGTCATAGGTGGTTGGCTGCCCTAGCCACTTACGATTTTGATCTCCAGTACAAACCTGGTCATCACAACATTGATGCTGACATGTTGTCAAGATATCCTATGTCCAGTGACGTGCCAGTTGAATGGATTGACATCCCTAGGTCAGGTGTGAAGGCGATCTGTAAGCTTGCAGATACTAATCCTTCTGAAGAATCTAGTGGTAGGTTAGTAGATCAGTTAGGAATTCTCCTCCAGAAAGTATCCCCTCTGCATACGTTTGCCCCATACAGTTGGAGCTGGAACATAAGGCGCAGTTGTCCAACTTAGACTTGAGACTAGCTCAAGAGCAGGACTCCATCATTGGACCTGTGAGACTAGAAGTCAAAAAAGGGAAAGTTCTTTCAGCTTCAAAGAACTCAATTCTTTCTGAATCTCTACTGAGACAACAGAGAGACAAGTTAGTCATTCACCACAATCTTTTGTACAGAGTTACTAAGAGCCCTTGTGGAAAGGAGATTCAACAGCTAGTCCTTCCAAAAGAATTCAGATCTCAAGTATTGTATTCGCTTCATGATGAGTCTGGCCATCTTGGGATTGAGAAGACTACAGAACTGTGTAGAAACCGTTTCTACTGGCCATGTATGAGCACAGAAGTGGAGCGGTATGTCAAAAATTGTGGCCGATGCATTGCAAGAAAAACCTTACCCCAAAGATCTGCTTATCTGAGTCATATCACAAGTAGTGGGCCGATGGACCTGGTTTGCATTGACTTCCTTTCCATTGAACCTGACTCTAAGGGGATTTGCAATGTTCTGGTTATTACAGATCATTTCACTCGCTATGCCCAAGCATATCCAGCAAAAGACCAGAAGGCATTGAGTGTAGCCAAAATCCTAGTTGAGAAGTTTTTCGTGCATTATGGCCTTCCTGCCCGCATTCATTCCGACCAAGGTTCGGAATTTTGAAAGGCAAACTTATCAAGGAGTTGTTGGGAATCTTGGAGAATTCGTAAGTCCCGAACGTCACCTTACCATCCTCAGGGATATCCACAGCCTGAGCGGTTTAACCGCACTCTTCTTTCCATGCTGGGAACACTAGATCCGGCCAAGAAAAGCAAATGGAGTCAAAGTATCAGTCAATTAGTACACGTGTATAACTGCACTAAGAATGAGACAACTGGGTACTCGCCCATATTATCTGCTTTTTGGAAGAGAGGCTCGTCTTCCTATAGACGTACAGTTTGGAACTTCATCAGAAGGTGAAAGTGGTCTGAAACATCACCAGTATGTTGAAGGTGTGAAAAAAGACTTACAACATGCATACCAGTTAGCAGTGGAGAATTCTCTGAAGACGCAGAAAAGAAACAAAAGGCTCTATGATCGGAGAGTAAAACATCAGATTCTGGAAAAGGGAGATCGAGTACTTATCAAGAATCTTGCTTTAACTGGGAAGCATAAATTAAAAGATCGCTGGAACTCCCTCCCTTATATAGTCCAGGAGAAATTGTCAAACTTGCCAGTTTACAGACTGAAACCAGAAACTGGTACTGGAGGAATAAGAACACTACACAGGGATCATTTGCTACCAATAGGAGAGAGTGTGAGAATAAACGTACCTGATCCAAGACGCGAAGTTTCGCCAAAACGGGTAACAAGGTCCAAAGCTGTGAAACAGGCACAGAAACAACAGATGAAAGACAAAGACCAAGAACCTGTAGAAATGGAGTCTGACAGTGAAAGCAATAGCGTTGATGAATATTATCCAGTTCAGCAAAAGACATCATTTGACAGACAGCTCATTTCTTCATTGGCATCAGAGAGAGCCAAAGTACCTTTCAGAGCAACTCAAAACCTTCTTCGATTGGAAATGACAGAAGACCTTACAGAACATGAAGTGGGGAGTACTGCTTCACCAACTCCTGATTGTATTGAAGGTCTAGAATTAGAAGGGGGAGACTATCCATCCTTTAGTACACCAAGAGTAGAGGAAAATGAGAGAAGGGAACTTCGTCCTAGGAGAGAATTGAAGCCTGTAAAGAAACTAAGTTATGATGAACTGGGGAAATCCACAGATAAGCCCTTAACACTAGTCTATAGGGGTATGGTGGTGAATGTTCAAAATTCTACCAGGCAAAAAAGGTCATGTAAGACATTATGGTGTCATCCTTTAGCTAAGTGTGATTCATGTGCTAGTTGGGAAACTGACTACAAACCCAAAGCTCTAATACAAATGTAGGAAGGAGAAAAAACTCATGAGGACATGAGAATATCAGAAGGGGGAGAGTGTAGCCCAGCTAAGGTTATTTATAATCTCCTAAATGCATATTTCTGAATATGTAAATGTTTCTGATATTCTTGGGTCAAAATCATATAAATGCCATGGGCTCATATAATGGTATATCATTTCACTTGTACGAGTGTTACATTGATTATGGTAAAAGTTTATGTGAGATGTACTGGTTAAAAACGTGGGTTTGACAAGCATGCATGTTCTTTTATTTGTGATTGGTCTTTACTTTATTTAGTCCCGCCCTTGTTCGGGCACTGAGAGTTCTGATTGGAAGCAGGGCTAGTGCGAGAGGAGAGAGATGATGGAGGCAGATCGGAAAGTGATGTCGCATTTTATTTTTCTCCTGATTTAGAGAAAAATAGTAACATAACCGCTAAATAAGTGGTCAAAGATTATAATCAGTGAATGTAGGAAGTGTTAAAGAACATTTCTTTAATTTGTTTACTTTGTTTTACCCTGATTAAGAGTTTAAACGGACTTATAATTGGTAACTGCAGCTGTGCGCGCTGTACTCTCCCTTTCTCTTACGGAGAGTTAGAGACTATTATATGACGACTGGCCAGAGATTATTAATCGTTCCGACGAAGACGACTACTAAGATGGAGGAACCAGATAGCGTTCTAAATCCCCACGCGGTTTAGAATTCCTCTGGCATCGCAGGATTCATTGTCATTCGGCGGACAGCTGGTGAGACTGCAGACGCATATGTAATTCATAACGCGATTCGGTGGACAGCGCGAGTCTCATCCCACGGAGACACAGGTACATTCGTTTGTTTATTTAGCTCTCTGGAGCGAAGAGGCCATTTGTTGGTTTTAACGGCCACACCGTTCTCAAGCGACGTCACAGGCCTGCAACAGGTTGGGGATTTTGAAACTGTGAGAGTGTGTGTGGGCCCACATTACATATTTGGTTTATTCACGTGATTTATACCGTGTATATCACACCTTGATTTTGTTGTTATATTACTATATCTCAAAAGAGAATTGTATTATTTTTTCTTACTGGTAAATTTTGAACATTGATATTTGAGTACCAGATTTTGGATTTTCTGAGCTGAGAAGTTCAAACAGTGATTTTATGTGAAAGAAAATACACAACAGACGTTTGAAATTTATTTGAATCATTTCATTCTTGATTTACAGTATTTCATTCTTATTTTCTGTTAAATAAAATTACTTGGTAATTGATTTTTTTGTGATCTTTTTGTGATTTACATTAACAGTACATCAGACAGACTATCATATAACATTTTAGTTTATGTAAAGTGATCAGAAGGGAGAAAGGGAAAGAAGTAGATTAATTAAGTCGAGAGACACATCATTAGAACCCGGTGCTCCACCCATTACAAGAAGAGGGTAGGGGGCGCTACACAATTTTCAGTTTTTGTACAGCTTCACATAGACTTTGTATCACTGGGCTCCAGAGCACAATAATAGAGAGCTGAATCTGACAGAGTCACACTGTTAATAATGAGTTCAGTGGATGTTTGGGATGTAGTCGACTGAAAGTGAGGATCTGGTATATTCTCACTATAGCTCAATGATCGAGCTCCTTTCCACAGTAAATACTGAGGTTCTCTGTTTGGATACTGTCTGTACCAGTAAAGCATAACATAAATATTACTACTGCTTGTATCATATGAACAGCTCAGTGTCACAGACTCTCCTTCTGTCCTGATTATATTTTCCTTGTCCCCCTGTCCTTTCTGTTGTTACAGTAACAGTGCTAAGAATAAACAACATAAAAAAGTAACAAAATATGTCAGCATGAATAAGTATGTGCATAAAAAACACTTTGAATCCTCAATATATTTTAGTTTAGTGCTGATTAATGAAGTTCACTTTACCTGATACTGTTATAAGAATCAGCAGAATACATCTCTCCATTGTGGGAAATTTTCTAATAAACTATATGCTTTATGATTTTAAACTGAAAGGTAAATGAATGTAATGGAGAGTGGTTTGTGCAGCTACAGTATATTGTCTGTAAATGTGGGTGTGGTTTGAGTTTCTGATATTTAAACCACCTTCTGTCTTGCCACATTAAAACTGAGATAACTGTCAATTAATAGCATTTTTTCTTGATCTGTTGCACTTGATCTGTTATATATAGCTCAGAGTCTCTTTGTGTGTTTGATATCTTTGATTATTCTGCCCTCTGTATTCTGTGTGTAGGGAAAAATACCATTAGCTTTTCAAAAGTAAATAGTCATTCACTCATTTGCATTTATAGTTTTTGTTGTAACTTCACCCCCTAGTGGCAGATGACAAACATTTACATTTATCACAAAACAATAGCGAAATTGCTCCTACTAAATAGTGGACATGAATTTATGATAACTGGTAACTTTTGTTTCAGAATTCCAGAAATGTTTTCCCAGGTTTACACTATATTGCCTTTCATGGGAAAAATTTATGATTTTTTTTTTCATCACTAGCAAATTCGGTCTGTAACCACACACAGGTGTTTCCACTGGTGTAATTATATTATGTGAATTATAGATTGTGGGTTTGATGTGGCTTGAGATCAAAGTGAAAAATAATTTTCAGTTTTTGTACAGCTTCACATAGACTTTGTATCACTGGGCTTCAACTCTTAGAGCACAATAATAGAGAGCTGAATCTGACAGAGTCACACTGTTAATAATGAGTTCAGTGGATGTTTGGGTTGTATCTGACTGAAACCGTTGAGGGTCTGGTATATCCTCAATATGGCTCCGTGATTGAGCACCTTTATACAGTAAATATTCAGGTTCTTTATTAGGATACTGTCTGTACCAGTAGAGATAGACATAACTGCTGCTTGAATCATACGAGCAGCTCAGAGTTACACGCTCTTCTTCATTTCTGTAAATATCAGTTTCTTTGTCTTTTGGTTTAATGCTGTCAGACAGAAACCCTGCAAGAGAAATGGACAAATTTCACAACAGGTCTGCTTATTCAAAGATGCACAAGATTTATAAATGAAAATTACAATGATAAAAATAGTTCCTTCAACAAACTGTGATGTCATTATTGTAATATAGAATTACATTTAAAAAATATCCAAAACATTTTATATTTGAGTCTGTTTAGATTAAATGTTTTATACCTGGCACAGATAGAAGAATCAGCAGAAAGCATTTCTCCATGTTGAGAAGATTTACTGGCTTTATAAACTGAAGCTAAACAGTAAATGTATGATTAAGCCTATTGTGAAGCTTTCATGTGGGTGTGGTTTATTTAGACCACCTTCTCTGTCTTTCCTTAATGAAACCTGAGATGATTGTGCCTTCAGTCAATTAGTATCTCAAAAAATAACTATATTTCTTGAATAATAAGTATCTTCCTCCACTAAGTCAGTTTTATCAGATAGTGTGACCGTGATTGTTCATTATCTTACTATAAATCATTCAAAAGCTAAACCAGGGTTGCCAACTTTGGGACTTTGGCTGGAGTGAGACTCTGTAAAAATTTCAGTTTGCGCTTGTGCGCGGAAAAAATGTTTGATTTTTAAAATTAGGGTTACCAATGTCAGTCCATGTTTACTTAGTATAAACCCTAATTTATGCACAAAAAACCTGAATATAATGGAAACGCTTTTTCAAAATGTACAATTAATTTATTGATTGCACTATGAAAAAATTAAGATAAAGGTGAACAAAATAAAGGTGATTAAATAACATGTAAAACAACAACATCAGAACAATAAGAAATATCAAAACAAAAGGGACACATAATAGTTACTCCACCTGCCCAGAAAACCACAACACATATAGGCCTACATTCATTTCAGTACATTTAATTGAGATAATAAGGTAGGCCTATTATGTTGAATACAAACATGAAAAATTGTCCAGAGCAAAATTTGAAATGTATAATAAAAAAAATCTATATATTGATCAAAATGAGAGAAATGTATGAAATATTACTATCACTGGGGTGAAATAATTTATTTTATTTTTTGTCAGTTTTGTTACCTGACTCAGGCAGAACGTACTCGGTTACTTACGTAACCTCGGTTCCCTGAGTGATAAGGGAACGAGTATTGCGTTGCAAACGCTATGAGAAAACTTTTCTCGAGAAAATAACGGCCATGGTGTGTAAAGCAGAAGCAGCCTGGCCAGCGGCGGAGTGTGCACGATCCGGGAGTGCTGAAGACGTTCTGCGCGGCTTTGATGGGTGCGCGGCCGCAAATGGGCGGCGACCGCTTCTTCCAGTGGCAGGAGCTTCACATCCTTTTTCCTCAGCGCCGTCAACAAATAGAGCGTTAACTGTACGTACACACCGCCGCCGACTTGAGCTGCAAAGAAGCTCTGGCCGCTTTGTCAAAGACGCTTGTCAAAAAGTACGGGGAAGCTTGACGCTTTGGCCGCTCTGAATATTGAGTGCGCGCGCGCGCGGCCGGGGCTCTCTCTCTCTCTCTGCTCGTGCGCGCTGAAAATTTCATATTTTGGTATGAACATTATCTCGCCAGTGTGGCGGATAGCCTTTTGAGATTTACTCGCCAAACGGAAAATCTACCCGCATTTGGCGCTTGGCGGGTGTTAATTATTTTTACTGAGCAATTTAGCTAGCCCGCATCATAACGCACGTCAGACAAAATTTGCAACTATAGTTTAAGTCTGTAACGTAGTCTCGGCACACAGACTGATTAGGCAAGGCTACGTCTGTAGTGACAAGGCTCACCATTTTATTATTTGCTTACCTTGATTGTCTTCCAAACTTTCACACGTGCCGACTCCGAACTCTCTCTGAACTTCTCACACGCAACTGACGTATCAGGTGCAAGGTTTTCAGTAGTGATGACCGTCGGACACCGATGCTCCGACACAAGCTTCGAACTCGAAGCAGGATTTTTTTTGAACTACTGCTTCGAAGCTTGCTTTGGTGCGGAAAAACCCACGTGACCGATGACGTTCTCTGAGTGAATTACGTGACTGGTTCAGACTAGTCGATACTGCTTCGCAGAGCCGTTAAATATGAGAGTTGCGACACTCTTTGATCTCGCCGCCACGCTGTCACGTGGTTCGTGTAGCTCTCAATAGTTCCAAACAAATCCGCGCCGTCGACCAGTTTGAATGGTTTTAAGCGGGACAGACAGCTATAGCTATATTTGCATCAGTTATCCGTAAACACTGACGCATAATATACATTGATTATTACGTTGACACTTACATTACATACATATGATAGCCTTTTTTTCCTGTGGAGTGGCGGAAACCGCATTGATCAGTTTTTGTGTTTCATTTTGGAGGGAAGAGGGGCTGCTCCCATAACGTAAAACACATTCACAGCAATTACTGTATTTGCAGCATTTTTTTCGGTAAATATTAACGCATAATACTGATTAAATATTGAATAAAACTGATTACTACGTTGACTACACTTTACGTAGTGTATTGTATCTGGAGAGTGAAAGACGGCATTATCGTTAACAGTGTGGTATGTTAAAATGTACATTCATCAGAACACACAAATACATACAAATATATGTATGTATGTATATATATATATATATATATATATATATATATATATTTTATTTTATTTTTTCCATCCCTTTGAATTGAATTAATTTTTTCTCATGCTTCTATGGTCATAAATATTACTAACATCCTAATGTTGCGTTATGTTAAGCTATATTCACATAAACATGCACAACAAGTTAATATCAATGAATTAAGCTGCTCAGTTTAAGTCAAGAAAGAAGTTTGGTCAACAGTGAAAAATATACAAGGCAACCAATTGCATTCAACAAAACATTTAATTATATATTATATCCAGGAAGAGTGTAGGTAAGTTTTCCTTGAATGTTCTGTCTTCAAAGAAATTCATTCGACTTCCTACAGGGAGAGTAAGTGGCAGAAAGCAGGCCAGAAAAGGAATATAAGTGTTCACAACAGCCATTACATTCTTCCAGCACAGCTGTAGGATGATCTGGAGACCTGGTGGTGAATCAAGAATCAGTCAAATGCTTATACATACATTGATAACAAAAGCATTCAAACTCCACACTTTAAGTAATGCTATAGTTACTTGAATTTTTGGGTGAGAGCATTCCACTGCCAGAAGCAGACTGTGGGCCTGTTTCCACCTGGTGTTAAGATGCATTTTGGCTGATCTGATCACAAGTGGACGACACTAAATACAGGTGTAAATGGGGTCTAAAACGGTTTGAATTTTCGCATTCGACCGGACTGCTTTCATAGTGTAAACGCTCATGTGGTCGAATGTGTTCAAACCGCCACTAAAGACCGTCTACTCTCCGCCTACTGACCTAATGTGTAAACATTATGGGAAGCACGCTAGCTAGATTGGATTTAAACTTTGTTGGCTGAAGACCCAAGTTTGGTTTGAAGATGAAAAACGTACCAAGCACAACGTTCTCTCACCATCCCTGATTTCTAACACACACTCACTGCGTTCAGCTGGTCTCGCAGCCGTCAGAGCAGAAACAAACACTGATGCTCTCTGTATGTTTTCCTGTCATCTCTGGGCGTGTTCATATATAAACTGCTCAAGATTATTTTGTCTATTAGATTGAAAGATCTATAAAACCCATACATTTACCCACCCCCTTGAAGAAATTGGGACAGAAGTGGTTGAAAGAGGACAAAAGAGATGGATTAAAACACCAGGTGTAAACGTGTATGTGTCTCCCTCGTCCACTTGTGATCCGATCGACCAAAATGCATTTTAACTCCAGGTGAAAACAGGGCCTGTGTCAGGCCCTAGAGGAGACCGGGTCTGGAGTCAAGTCAAACCTGCTGCTGGACAGAACTGGGCGTTGTGAAGAAAGAGGAAACAGTGTTAAGGTTAATACATTGAAGGACAGATTAAAGACACATTTCCAAAACATTTTCATGAGGCTGACATTACAGAAGTGAGAGCACACACCTACAGTTCGGTCCATAACTATTTGGACATTTGTCATGATTTTTGATATTTTGGCTATGTAATCCAGTACAGATAAAATTAAATGAGAAAAAAAAAAAAAAAAAATCTATATACAAATCACTATTGTTATTCAAATTTTTATTCTTCCACACAATAACATTATGGAAGAAGCTGGGTGATTATTTTGCTCATCCAAGAAATTATGCAAATATGGGAAAAAATCAATTTTTTTATGCAGTCATAAAGGTGTAATTTTAATGATGATTTAGCATTGAGGTCATATTTTGTGGGGGTGTTTTTGCACTTGTTGCTTTCTATACAGATGTGTTTAATATTCTGGCCACCCCATGCATGTAAATAAGAAACCCATCTGAACACAGTGTAGTGAAACATCACCTTTAACTATGAGCTCAGTATTGATTTTACACATTTCTGGCTGATTATAAACTTCATTAAAGTAGAATTCATTGCAGAGCTGTTGTATTGAATTACATTAGATTGTAAATGTGTTCCTAATATAGTGGCCACTAAGTGTATGCAACCTCCTTACTGTGTTATTCTCTGGTACTTTAATGAACTGGCAACTAAGTGTTGCTAACATTAACAACAAATCTAATAACTGAAGAAAAACGTTGTTTGACAACGAACTTGTAAACATAAAGGTAAATGTAGCCTAACTGATGTCAGGTTATGTAGCTAAAGTTAGTGAAGTGTTGGTCACTTAAGCTAGCTGCAATTAGAGTCTAACTAACGTTATTAACTTCCAATAAACATTAACTAAAGCTGGTTACATAAAATACAACTATTGACTAAATTCATGAGAAGTCAGGTAATGCATTCAAACGTCAAAAATGCAGTAATTTCGTCAACTTACCAGCGACTGATCTTCAGAATCACTGAAAATGAATGGGGTTCAGCGCTGGAACTATCAGCGTTTGGAACTATCGGCTGCTCCACGACACGCGTTACTTCCGCATTCCAAAGTTCCTATGGAAGTTTATGGGAGTGTCGCAACTCTGTTTTTCAACGGCTCTGCTGCTTCGCATCGCGAGAGGCTTTGTGACGTGAGACTTTGCTGCGCACATGCTTCAGCAGCTTTTTTGGCTGGTAATATGACTATATAGACACCCAAAATGATGCACAAGATGTGAGTTTGTTGTAGTAGGAGTTTCAATCAAAGTTTATTTACATCATTCACACAAACCCTAGTTACACTCATACAGACATTATTTTGCTATCTACAATTTCGCCACTAGATGTCACTGAAACGAAGCTTTGAATGAATGAACCCATTTTCAAAACAATTGATGAAGTGGTTCAATACTGGTTCATTGCTTCATTTGGACATCACTAGTTTTCAGCCAATCAACGATCAGAGAATACTGCAGTGAGAACGTTGTAGGGAGATGTAACAGATGTGGGCCTTAAGCCCCGGGTATACTTCACTTTCCGCGCCCGGACGCGTCGCGCATGCAGTCGAGTCCGCGGAACTTTCAAAGTATACTACACCACGGATGCACGCGGATGACCGCGTTCGACACATGCGCAGTATAGTTTTTTTTTTCTATGCTCTACCAGACATCGGAGAGCCGCACTGAGACATGTCATCAACGGGACAGGATTGGAGAATAAAAGTAGTGCATCCTTTCCCATATTTTTACTTATCTCCCTCCATGAATTTGCCGCCCTAAACATGTCTTTGTACTCTTTAAAACATGAATTGTACAAATGTGGGTACTTTCTAATCTCTTCGCACAAACGCTGGTCAAGTTCGCCGTCCATTGTCGTGTTTTTCTGTTTTTTCAAGCGTGTTGTTTTTAAACCGGTCTTTTCACACTCTTCTTTGACGGCTGAACACTGTGCTCTGTGGGTATTGCCACCTAGTGGACTCTTCTATACTGCTTGCGCATGCGCTGTTGCACGCGGACTGTCCGCGCGGTCTCGAAATTTGGGCTGCACGCGGCCAGGGTGTGCGGCCGGCCGCGAGCCCTCCGCATGACGAAAATTAACGGATTGAGAGGGGAGAAAATGGATTTTGGCGTGACATTTCTTGCGTGTGCGTGAGATTGATGCTGAAAGCGTGAGAGTTGGCAACCCTGCTAAACAAAATATAGGATATTTAGTGTTAGAGTCAGAGAGTTAAAATATTCAATATTTTAAAGATTGACGAGCACAAGCAGCTTTTGCTTAGTAATCGGCTGCAAGCTATCAATGGTCAGCAAAACAACTGTATTTAAACACACACAAAACACCATCGCATTATCCCTGGATAACTTTTGAATCACTATAATGAATATAGTGTATAGTGAATGATGAATAATGAATTTATGAATTCACTATGTTCGTGTTGTTTACATTATATGCACTTAGGCACCTATTGGCAACAAAACAGTCATTTGAAGAGTTTTAATCACTGCCTGCGGCTCCGACTCATGGCCTTGTTTATGAAACCATATATATATATGTGTGTGTGTGTGTGTGTGTGTATATATATATATATATATATATATATATATATATATATATATATATATAATATTTTTTTGTTATCATATTTTGTTTGTATCATTTTTAAATCTGGACATTTTTTTTCAAATGACTCATATATATAAGTCAATTAATATTATTAATTATTAAAATCATTACATCTGTTTCAGTAAATCTTGCCTTGAATATAGCAGGCCTAAATACTTACAATTGTCCAGTACACAGAGTATGGCACATAATCGCTACACTGATCTGGGCCACACACCTCACATCCACAATCGGCCCAATTGTCTGCCGTCATGCATGCAGTACACAGAGTATGGCCCATAATCGTTACACTGATCTGGGCCACACACCTCACATCCACAATCGGCCCAAATGTTGTCTGCCGTCATGCATGCAGTGCCATCATTGCCACACATGGCCCACGGTTGGCTGACATGATGCATGCCAGTGCCGGCAACACGCCAGCAGTGCCATTATGAGGCCACATTTGGGCCAAGTCTGTTTGCTATGTGGGACCCTGTTTAAAATCTGTCACAAAATGATTGATTTCAGTAAATTTCACAAACCTTTGGGAAACATATATAGTTTGTGTCACCTAAGGAAGCCTATTTAGACCATTAGGATTATTAGCAATGTGGCATTATTTATTTTCATGACACTTAAGCAAGATATATTCAGAGGGCAAAAGGACCGTCTTCTGTTGTTTCTTTCACATGTGAATTCATTACAGATACAATTGGTTGTCCTCTCTGAAATGTTTAATGTACACACACAGCACCCCCCAGTGGTGATGTGACAAACATTTATTACATTTATTCACAATGTCCACAAGTCTAACAAGAATAAATCATTTGTGAATCTGAAAAAGATGATGGATGATAAATGCTGACCTTATTTATATTTCTTAAAACATGATGACGCACACAGATTAGTTTGTTATTCCATCAATGTTCATTGAAAAACTCTCATACAATAATAAGAATATAACAATGCATGAACTTACAGAAATACTAACCAGCCAGAAAATGTATATATTTATATGAATTTGAATGCAACATCAGAATCAAACTGTTAGATGTATGGAAATGTGTTGTTTTTGACAACATCTCACTGTAAGACTAACATCAGTCAGGTTTTTGTACAGTGTTCTTGTGTTTCCTGTGACTGTGGGCCTCAGAGCACAGTAATACAGAGCAGAGTCTGATACAGCAGAGGAGATGATCAGATTCACATGTTTGTCTTCTTTTCTGTGACTGATGGATATTCCAGGAACTGGAGGATCAGCGGGAATAACTGTTCCATAGGTTTCCAGTATGAGGAACTGTGGTGGTGAACCTGCATATTGTCGATACCAGTGAAGACTTTCAACAGAACCGCTGTAGTTACAAGAGAGTTTCACACTCTCGGTCTCAGTGGCAAATGCTGCATCACTGTATGGAGTGATGACCTCTTTAGCTCTGTTACCTACAACAAAAACCTATTTCAGCATGTTTAAAATGAGATATGATGATGTAATGATACATGTAAGATTTTACCTTCTGTTAAAGTCAACAATATAAGGACACAAGTGAACATGATGGTAGCTGCTGCTTGCCTGAGTGATGCTGTATGTGATGCTGATCACTGAACTAATGTGTTTCTGTGTTAAGCTCCACCTTCTGATGCAGATAACCCTCTTATACACACAGAAAGTAACATATATTTACTATATATATATAGCTACTATTCACTTTAGCAGAGGAGATGATCAGATCCATATGGATTTTCTTTTCATTCAGTTTTCCAGAAAATCGAGGATCTAGATCTAAAATTTTGGATTTTTGAGAAACTTTTCCTGTAGCATGAAATATGACGAAAAGGTATTCAGGAGCTGAGTTGGGATACTGGCACACTTTGGGATAGAACATTTACATTTACATTTATGCATTTGGCAGACGCTTTTATCCAAAGCGACTTACATTGCATTATTCTATACATTTGTATGAGTATGTGCAAACCCTGGGATCGAACCCATGACCTTGGCATTGCTAGTGCCATGCTCTAACCACTGAGCTACAGGAAAGCTCACATATACTCACATGTTAGAAAACAAAGCAAAACCAAAACCAAAACCAAAAGGATAATTTCTAGGATGATGTTTTAGTTCTACCAGAAAGACTCGGGGAGGTAAGATAATGTGACAACCATATTTATTAACAATCAGCATGCAAAATGTTGTAAGAAAGTTCTTTGGCGTAGGCCCCGTCCGTAGCTCAGATCCTAAAGGGTTGCAGACTCTGCATTTCCTGCCTGAAGATGAAGGCAGGGGCATAGCCGACCCCCCTGGGAGGTATGGACAGGGACCATCCTGGTGGTGGTGGGGAGGGGAGGAGGGGCGCCTGCAGGATTTTATCTCAGGGTACGCAGAACCCCTACTCTTGGGAAACCATAAACCTTTCCCGCCTAGAGAAAAGCAAAGATTTAATAGGATTTTATCTCAATAGTTTTAGCCATTTTGGTACGAATTTAGCTGTTTTAGAGAGCGTTTGCTCAGTTTTTAAACTTTATTAACCCCACATTTAGCGTCGTCAGGCTGTTTGTGCTTAATGGATAAAACAACGGAATTGCGCATTCAAGTTTATGGGTCCCCCACGCTGTAAATTTTACGTTTGACTTTACAACACACAAATGCACACCTTTATGTATTCTCATTCTCTCTTTCTCTCTTAATATGTCGAGTGCACGCAGATAGATTTTAATAATCAATTTAAAAATTATGTAAAAAATAAAAACGGCATTAATTAGCGCCCTCTCAAGGTACACACAGTGCGTACAGCCGTACAGCTGCAGGCGCCACTGGATGGAGGTGAAGGCTTGCGTCAGCATCTGTGGACTCAAACATGTGTCAGCAATCTTATATACTCCAAGTGCAAGATAATGATTGGTTAGCTGTAAACTTATTGGTGACGTAACATTGAGTCCTCCTGGCAGAACTTACGCTAGAGCTTTCATTTCAGTTGATCTGCAGGACAAAGTGTTACTGAAGTAAACCTTCATTCATTGTCTAGCAGAGGATTTCTCCAGCTATAGCACCTCCTCTTAAAGCTACAGTCTTCATATTCAAATAATCTGCTGTAAGAGTGATATTATTATTATTATTATTATTATTATTAATAAACTTTAAGTTTATTATTCAAACAACACTGTAGTTTGGACTGTTGATGTGACATTTGCAAAAGTGACACTAGAAACATGTATAAATTGCTTATACATTTGATTTGACTAATTTTGACAAAGTCAGTCAAATGAAGGATTAGTTTATAATTTATGAATCACCTGAAAGAACACTAAATAACTTTTTATAGCACCAATTACCCATGGAAACAATTGTACACTCAGTTAAATTTTAACCGATGTTACCATATTCTGTTATTCACAGAGCATTTGTGGCTCATATAAAGACCAGCTGTGGTTTGATTTATAGTTGATTAAGTACTTGTTCAACTTCAAAACAATAATTTTGTGTATGAGTCTCTCACATGTTTTGTATTACTGGGACACTAAATGTGCAGTCATAAATAATTATGTAATTTTAAGTCACATTTGTCAAACTGATTGTGATGTACAATATGAAAATAATTCTGGATGATTCCATATATCTGCAGAATATCATACTGTAATAAAAAATGCTGGTTAAAAACAACCCAAGTTGGGTTGAAAATGGACAAACCAGCAATTTTAAGTCACATTTGTTTAAAAATTACTATATTCTTAATTAAAAAACAAAGTATGTTGGAAATGAACATTTATTAATTGAATAATTATTAAACAATAAACATTTATTAAATTGCTTATTAATAAATTTATATTAATAAATTTACTATTAAATTTATATTAATAAAATATTAAAGCTTATTAATAAACATTACCTTTTGTCTATAATTGTTGCCTCTAATTGCATCTGGTTTTTAATCCCAGCTCTGGTTCATTTTAATGATTCAATTTTTAAACAATAGTTGGTTTAAATATAGAGGTTGGGATTGGGTTAAAACAACCCAATCGCTGGTTTGTCCATTTTCAACCCAACTGTATTACATTTTTTAGAGTGTATGTATCTTTTATTTTGATCTCTTTTCATTTTTCTCTAATTTCCCTTTATAACTTGAACTAAATTTCCTCTAACCACACACAGGTGTTTCCACAATTATATTATGTGAATTATAGATTGTGGGTTTGATGTGGCTTGAGATCAAAGTGAAAAATGAATTTCAGTTTTTGTACAGCTTCACATAGACTTTGTATCACTGGGCTCCAGCTCTTAGAGCACAATAATATAGAGCTGAATCTGACAGAGTCACACTGTTAATAATGAGTTCAGTGGATGATTGGGGTGTAGTCGACTGAAAGTGAGGATCTGGTATATCCTCAATATGGCTCCATGATCCAACACCTTTCCTCAGTAAATACTGAGGTTCTCTGTTTGGATACTGTCTGTACCAGTAAAGGATAACATTATTGCTGCTTGTATCATATGTACAGCTCAGTGTCACAGACTCTCCTTCTGTCCTGATTATATTTTCCTTGTCTTTTGGTTTAATGCTGTCAGCAAATACACCTGCAAGAGAATTAATTATATTTAATAAAATGTTAATTTAACCCCGTCCTTTCTGTTGTTACAGTAACAGTGCTAAGAATAAACAACATAAAAAAGTAACAAAATATGTCAGCATGAATAAGTATGTGCATAAAAAACACTTTGAATCCTCAATATATTTAGTCTAGTGCTGATAAATGAAGTGCACTTTACCTGATACTGTTATAAGAAGCAGAATACATCTCTCCATGGTGGGAAATTTTCTAATAAACTATATGCTTTATGATTTTAATTTGAAAGGTAAATGTATGAATGTAATGGAGAGTGGTTTGTGCAGCTACAGTATATTGTCTGTAAATGTGGGTGTGGTTTGAGTTTCTCATATTTAAACCACCTTCTGTCTTGTCACATTAAAACTGAGATAACTGTCAATTAATAGGATTTTTTATTGATCTGTTGCACTTGATCTCTTATATATAGCTCAGAGTCTCTTTGTGTTTGATATCTTTGATTATTCTGCCCTCTTTATTCTGTGTGTAGAGAAAGATATCATTAGCTTTTCAAAAGTAAATAGTCATTCACTCATTTGCATTTATAGTTTTTGTTGTAACTTCACCCCCTAGTGGCAGATCACAAACATTTACATGTATCACAAAACTGATGCATTCATATTGGAGACTATATAATTGCGAATTTTCTCCTACTAAATAGTGGACATTAATTTCTGATAATTGGTAACTTTTGTTTCAGAATTTCATAAATGTTTTCCCAGGTTTACATTATATTGCCTTTCATGGGGAAGACTGTGAAAGAAAAGCATGACAGTTTGTTTCAGAATAAATTGTGATTTTTCCATCACTAGCAATTTTAAAGTAATCTTGTTTAATCATTTCGTTTTAAAATTCATGAACATTACCAATGCATTTTATTCAACAGTGTACATCTGAATTTGGCATATTTTTGAATACAAAGTTCAGAATAAATTAATAATCAAATAGTAATTCGATAGCACAATTATATATTCTAAATGCATGCCTTCTTGTGTTTGATGGCTAGACATCATTGCAAGTTTGTGACTTTATATTTTTTCAGGTTTTTGTACAGTGTTCTTGTGTTTCCTGTGACTGTGGGCCTCAGAGCACAGTAATACAGAGCAGAGTCTGATACTGCAGCAGAGGAGATGATCAGATCCACACTTTTGTCTTCTTTTCTATGACTGATGGATATTCCAGGAACTGGAGGAGTAGCTTGAGTAACGTATCCTGAATAATCCAGTATGAGGAACTGTGGTGATGAACCTGCATATTGTCGATACCAGTGAAGACTTTCAACAGAACTGCTGTAGTTACAAGAGAGTTTCACACTCTTGGTCTCAGTGGCAAATGCTGCATCACTGTATGGAGTGATGACCTCTTTAGCTCTAATACCTACATAAAAAAGGTGTAAAAGGAGCATATTTAAAATTATAATATTGTGTGAGGTAATTATACAGCACAAGTAAGGTTTTACCTTGAGTTAAAGTCAGCAATATAAGTGCACAAGTGAACATGATGAACAGGTTCCTGCTTCTCTCAGTGATCTGTGATGCTGAACTAGTCTGTGTTTGACAGACCTGTGTTAAGCTCCGCCTCTTGACATAATTCTTTAATAAATTACAGAAATTTTAAACACAAAACAACTTAAGCAATTGAGAAATTAAACAAAAGCTCCATTCAAGTGTTGCTGATTTTGTGTTTGATATGTTCTTTATATGCTTTTTCCTTGCAGTTGCACCAGAACAACTCTTCAGATCCAACAGAAATTGGCATATTGGTTTAGTTAGATGACAAAAGGTTATTGATGAATCAATATTCAGTAACACTTTAGTTTAGGGTGGAATTCTCACTATTAACTAGTAGCTTATTTGCATGCATATGGCTATTACTATAATGCATAAAAAGCACATATTAATGCCTTATTCTTCATAATTATGTTCTACATCCCTTAATCTTACCTAATACCTAAACTTAACAACTACTTTACTAACTATTAATAAACAGTAAATAGAAGTTAATTGAGTCTTAAGTTGTAGTTAATAGTGAGAACTGGACACTAATTTAAAGTATGACCCAATGTTCTATACCTCAATTAACTAAAACAATAAAAGATACACTGTTTAGCCTATATAACATTTGATATTCACCAGCTGGAAATCAATTTGACTAATTTTGAAATTAGAAACAGCTTTTAAAGATTAAACAAAGAATAAATAAATAAATAAATAAATAAGTGAATCGCTAACAGCTTCTATTTTACAAGCCCACCAGATGGCAATCTAATCTCACTGACTACTGCTAGTGTTACTACTCTCACTTTTGTTTTCTTAAAGGTGCCCAAGAATGCTTTTTCACAAGATGTAATATAAATCTAAGGTGTCTCCTGAATGTGTCTGTGAAGTTTCAGCTCAAAATACCCCATAGATTTTTTTAAATTAATTTTTTAAACTGCCTATTTTGGGGCATCATTAACAATGCACTGATTTACACTCGACGCCGCCCCTTTAAATGCTCACGCTCCCTGCCAAACGAGCTCTGGACTATATTACAGCGCATTTACAAAGTTCACACAGCTAATATAACCCTCAAATGGATCTTTACAAGATGTTCGTCATGCATGCTGCATTCATGCTTCGAATTATGTGAGTAAAGTATTTATTGTTGTTAACGTTTTATTCTGAGTGAATTTGAGGCTATATGCTCTGTGGCTAACGGCTAATGCTACATTGTTGGAGAGATTTATAAAGAATGAAGTTGTGTTTATGCATTTTACAGACTTCAAGTGTTTAAAAATGAAAATAGCGACGGCTCGTCTCCATGAATACAGTAAGAAACGATGGTAACTTTAACCACATTTAACAGTACATTAGCAACACGCTAACGAAACATTTAGAAAGACAGTTTACAAATATCAGTAAAAATATCATGATATCATGGATTATGTCAGTTATTATTGCTCCATCTGCCATTTTTCACTGTTGTTCTTGCTTGCTTACCTAGTCTGATGCTTCATCTGTGCACAGATCCAGACATTACTGGCTTGTGTAATCCCTTAAACATGGGCTGGCATTATGCAAATATTGGGGCGTACACCCCGACTGTTACGTAACAGTCGGTGTTATGTTGAGATTCGCCTGTTCTTCGGAGGTTTAAACAAATGAGATTTATATAAGAAGGAGGAAACAATGGAGTTTGAGACTCACTGTATCAATGATGCGCGGGTTGATCCAAAATGAGCGGGTGCCTGCGGTCACCCGCGGTCACCCGCGGTTACGAGTCATCCAAAAATATTTTTAATGATATTCGGGTCGCGGTCGGTCGGGTCGTTTGAAATAAAGATGCCAATTAAACCTTTGTAATTTTCAGTTTTACTTACTAAAGGTTTCAGTTTTACTTTCATGGGTATTTGTGAACATTTATTTATGGATATTGTAGCCTCAGTCTTTGGCTTAGCCTACCTGTTTTTGTTCGTCTAAAATGCGTTAATAAATAGGCTACTTAATTAACATATTCTATCACTGCATTTTGTGTTTGTGAGAGCTTCAATTGGGCATTCACGTGGCGAAATAGCCTAAGCCTGCTAATACAAGTGGGAAATCCTTATTTACCATTTGAATGTTGAGCGTTATTAACTTTTGAATAAATGCTGACGCGGGACAAAATGCCCGATTTCCCAACACGTTGAACTGAGCAATGCCATTGTACCATTTTAATAGGCTACTTTTAAACGCATATAGCTCAGTAATGTCAGTTTTATGTATTTTCTGAGAGGGGGCGGGATTTTTGTTGGGAAAGTCGGGGGAGAGACGCACACTTCGATTAGACTGGATAAACACATGCAGCATCTTAATTGTTAAGAAAATGAAACGAAATAAATGAATAAATCAAGCCTTTATTACATAACACTAGGCTATATCATACAACATTCAGAAAAAGAACAGTTTGTGCTCCTAAGGGCTTTCACACTTTTCCAAAAGAGGGCCTTCTCTCAGTTGACCTGCTGATTAATTCTTCAAGCAGGGTCGAAACATAAACATCGCATTCATCAATAATATGCATCTAGACAGCTGAAATGGAAAATGATGGGCCGCCTCAAGAACTGCCTGCTCTCGCCGCTGCACCTCTGAGCGCACCACGTCAGGTCCTGAAACATTTCTCTCCTCCACAGGCTGGATTAATGGATATTATTGGCCAGGGAGGCTGATGGGGGGCGTATGGGAGGGGGCGTCTATGGCCCAATGACGCTACAATGAGCATTTACTACTTTTAAAAAAATGCGGGTCAGGAAGCGGGGTCGGGTACAATATTTTCCTTTTTTTTTGCGGTCCGAGTTGCGGGCGGGTTAGTTGAAAACGTCGGTCGGGTGCGGGTTGTTTATACATTGACCCGCGCATCACTGCACTGTATGTCTTTTCCATGTACTGAACTCTTGTTATTTAACTATGCCGATGTAAATTTAATTTTTGAATCTAGGGTACCTTTAATTAGGTTAA
This sequence comes from Megalobrama amblycephala, assembly GCF_018812025.1. NCBI lineage: Eukaryota > Metazoa > Chordata > Actinopteri > Cypriniformes > Xenocyprididae > Megalobrama > Megalobrama amblycephala. The sequence continues at coordinate 39,088,464 of NC_063060.1, read as the reverse complement.
ATTAGGATTTTGGAGTTGGGCATAGTTTATGTTTTTAGGATTTCACTGTTAGAAAGCAGTGGAGAAAGTTTCTGACCACCAGCTTCAAGCAGGTCCGACCGCTGCTGACTAGAGAGAGAAGCACAATGAATACTGTAGTGTTTTAGTGAATTGAGCTGGTGGTTTTTGTACAGTGAAGTTTGTTTTCCTGTCACTGTGGGCTCCAGGGCACAGTAGTACATCGCTGAGTCTGTCACTTTGGCAGAAGAGATTTCGAGATACGTATGGAGTTTCTCCTTATTCAGTGTTCCAGAGAATCGAGGATCTAAATCAATGACTTCAGACTCGTGTAAAACTTTCCCAGTAGCATGATGAATAACGAAGAGAAATTCAGGTGCCGATCTTGGATATTGGCGATACCAGTATAGACTCACTGCAGAGGAGTAGTTGCACGACAGGGATATAATGTCCTTTTCTGTTCTATATACTTTAGTTTGAAGCGGCGTGATGACATTCCCAAAAATATCACCTGCAGAAAGAAAAAGAAAAATGTAGCTAATTAAAAAAAAAATGAACATGTTAAACTTAAAAGGGGAAAAAAGGGACAAGCAAGTAATAAACAAAAATCCTGACAGACTGGAACAGAATTCATACCTGCGAGGGAAAAGAGCAAAATAAAAACAAACAGCATCATTTTTCAGGACGATACAAGAGTTATTCTGCAACACCTGTCACTGTTACTGAAGAAAGCATTCGTTTCTCTCTCTAGCTAGCTAGTCCCTCCCCTTAAATCTGCAGTTCATAAACTGCAATGTATGGAAACCCATTTCTAAATATAAACAGTTTATTTGAAATAGAAATATTTTGCAAGATTATAAATGTCTTTACTGTCACTTTTGACCAATTTAATGCTTCTTTGTTGAATAAAAGTTTTCATTTCTTTCAAAAAAGCTTACTGACCGCCCAATTTTTAAAGGTTTTATGCTTTTAAAAATTACCTGCATGTGATTCAAGAGTTGATGATTTATGGAAGCCCATGTCTAAATATAAACAGTTAATTGTGAATTTAATTCTCATAATTGTAACTTTATTATTTATTTATTTTTATTTTAAACTGCTTTTTAATTTTTTACTCTAATAAAAGAATACATCTGACCAGTGAATGACACATGATGTAATCCAATAAGTTGTCTCTGGTCTTCTTGCTGGTCTGTGAGCGTTCATGTGTTTTGGAGGAGGCGTGGCTTTGGACAGCGATTTTATTTTCTTATTTTTTTACTCTGAGACAGAAATTCAGTTAGTTGTAGATGCCACTAAAGAAACATTTTTTGGCACCATACAGTTTTGTTATTGCTATAAGTTCACAACAACAACAAGGTTGAGGAAACCTGAAGAGTTGGACCTAACCAACAAAAGAGATGCATTTGACTGTTTTTTTCTTTTTCTTCTTCTGCAGCAGGTGTTATCACATCAGTTATCCACCACATAGATGTGGTGGATAACTGACACACTATTTATGTGTGTGTTTTTGTAAAGCGTCTGTGGACTTTGTATCACTGGGCTTCTGCTTTTTAAGAGCACAGTAATAGAGAGCTGAATCTGACAGATTCACATGGTTAATGGTGAGTGAAGTGGATGTAGGAGATTTAGTTAACTTATAACGACTGTCTGATACACTCCCTTCATCAGACGAGCGAGTGCCTTTAAACAGCAAATACGTCGGTTCACTATTAGGATACTGTCTGTACCAGTAAAGGTAAACATTATTGCTGCTTTCATATGTGCAGCTCAGCGTCACAGACTCTCCTTCTCTCCTGGTTTTATTTGTACCTTCTTTTTTTGGCACAATGTTGTCAGCAAACACACCTACAAGAAAATTTGTGCTTTAGAACAATAATAGAAATAACCCTGAAAAAACACTAATTAAATAATTTATATGCACTATCATTCAAAAGTCTGGGGTCAGCAAGAATTTGTGCTCACCAAGAGCTCATCATAGATTAAAATTACTATTTATTTCAACAGTCTTCAGTGTTATGATCCTTCAGAAATCATTCATGCTGATTTGGTGCTCAAGAAAAAGCATTTATTTGAAATAGAAATATTTTGTAACATTACAAATGTCTTCACTGTTGCTTTTGATTAGATTTATGTATGCTTCCTGAATAAAAGTATTATTCTTTTATTCTTTAAAAATTCTCACTGACCCCAAACTTTTTAACAATAGTGTATGTACTGTATATATAAAGACACTCTAAAAAATTACCTGTCATGAGAATCAGCAATTGGCATCTGTCCATGTTAATATTCCGAGTGATTTATTTTGTTTTAAGCCTAATCATGTTCGCAGGGACAAGAGACACTACAATGAAGGACTTCAGGGAATCCCTGTATCTCATGTGAATGAAGAAGATACATTTCACTGACACTGCAGTTTGAACGAGTTCTAAAGTTCTAAAGAGTATTTGAGTGGGTGTGGTTAGTGAACATCACTCACTAAATACACATACACTGGTTTGTTTTTGCATCAACTTTAATTCATCCATGTTCCAGGTCACAAAAACAATTCAGAGAAACTACACATTCATCTGGATGGTGAAATATACTTTTTGTTTTATGTTACAGTGTTTCCTGTGACTGTGGGCCTCAGAGCACAGTAATACAGAGCAGAGTCTGATACTGCAGCAGAGGAGATGATCAGATCCAGATGATTTTGCTCTTTTCTGTGATTGATGGTTATTCTTGGAACAGGTGGATCAGCTGGAGTAGTTACTCCTGAATCTTCCAGGATGAGGAACTGTGGTGGTGAACCTGCGTATTGGCGATACCAGTGAACACCACGAACAGAACCGCTGTAGTTACAAGAGAGCGTCACATTGTCACCGTCAAGTGCAAATACTCTGTTGCTTTTTGGAGTGATGACTTCTGTGGATCTGGAACCTGCAGATTAAAGTGCCATTAAGTTTAGCACACAATCATGATACACACATCTCTGATATATGAAACTTTTATAAACTTGGAACAAAAAATCATTCAAAGGAGCACAATTAAATTTAAATTTTTCTTAATTAATTTCCTTAATGTAATATTTTTCTAAAATATGCAATATTATACTTTCAGTAGATGACATTAGTATAATAATAGATGAACATGTTCACTCAACAAACTGTCAGGAACAAGCTGAACAAAGACCAGCTGCTGGATTGTTACTACAGTAGATTTGTGCTCTAATGTCTGTGTTAAACTCCTCCTCTTCCTGTTATACATGACGACTGCAGATCCTCTCCATCTATAGAAGATAATGAACAGAGAACTACTGCAGAATAAATGTATTTTTATGTTTTCTTGTTTGTATGTTAGTTTTTGTTCAATTTTTAGTTTAACAAATCCCATTCCCTTTGTTTATTGAATGATATCTGAATTTAGAGTCATTTTTAAATAACATATTTAGAAAAACAAATGCTTAATGATAGTTTCACATGCCCCATATATAACCTTTCATAATCTCCCATATTCACAGGTGTTGCCTCAGTGGTATTTCCAGAGCTGTAGTTTACAAAAAAATAATAAATTGTGGTTTGATGCTGTTAGATTAAAGACTGTTTAAAGCACATTGTGTATTTGAGTTTTTGTAAAGCCTCTCAGGCATTTTGTATCACTGGGCTAAAACTCTTAGAGCACAATAATAGAGAGCTGAATCTGACAGAGCTGCTTTATCAATAATGAGTTCAGTGGATGACTGGGATGTTGTTGAGCGAAACCGACGGTCTGGTATATTCTCATAACTCTGTAATCGAGCACCTTTGAGCAGTAAATACTGAGGTTCTCCTTTAGGATACTGTCTGAACCAGTAAAGCCAAACATTATTGCTGCTTGTATCATATGAACAGCTCAGTGTCACAGACTCTCCTTCTCCCTTCATTATATTAGTATTTCCTTCTCCTGGTCCAATTCTGTCAGCAAATCCACCTGAAATGAAATACATTTTTATATACATCATAATTTGTATAATCTAAGTAGGATTGTTTTAATAAAATATACAAATGTGTCCTTGCTATATTAAAATAAATAAATATTAAACAAAAAACATCGTGATGATTGCTTTCATATAAAAATGGGATGTTGTTTGTCCAGTTTATTTACTTACCTGTAACTACAATGAGAATCACGAGCAGCATATGTCTCTCCATGTTGGCAGTCCAGAGGTAGATTGTGTTTATAATACAGTTGGATTTATTAGAAAACTGTACCTGAATATTGCCTTAATGTGAATGAAACTGTGGTCATATCCAGTATATTAATCAGGAGTAAATGAACGCACCGACTGAAGTTCTGTTGTGTACTAATACTGTGGGTGTGGTCAGTGAAATGTGAAGCACACGATTTAAAAGAGAGAATAATGTGATGATAAAGTGTTTCTGGTCGCTCAGAAGGAAGTCATACAGAGGCAGACAAAGAGTAACATTCATGTTGGTGAGGTATTGAAATAGACTGAGGTGTGCTGGAGCCTGTTGTACAGTAGAATACAGTATTTGTGCTGAAGGACTGAGTATCAGAAGTCTTCAGAATAGAAAACTATTTCAGACAAGGCTTGATGAGCCAAGAGCACATGTTAACTTTAAGACAGAGAAGCACCTATATGTGCAGCTATATGCTTTAAAGTCACCATAAAACCAAAATTGACTAATTTTTTTTTCTAATTTTTATGTAATCTTTAATTAGAATTACTTCCCCTCCCTCTTGCAACAACATCTATTTTCTTTTCTAATGACATGCTTACCGGCGTGAGTGCAGGACGACCTGTCTCTCACATGAGATCACAATTTCTGATGGACTGGGGAATTACCGTTGGACCACATAAAGAGACCAGTATGTTCAATAAAGACCAGGAGTCAAAGTTGAAGTTCAGTCAGTTAACAGAGTGTTACTGAAGACTGAAAGTTCTCCATAGGCCATAGAAAAAAATTAGTAAGATGATCCAGCCTCAAACTAACTTAAGATACAGAAACACTACTTATAGTCAGACGGATAATCAGTTGATCTCATTTCCACAGGTTCTGATAGGTTAACAGTACAGATAACTTTAGCAACATCATGATCTTAACATGGTATTGTTCTTTACACACACACAAAAAAAGACTCTTTCTACAAAATATTAATATAATTCTCTTTAATACAAAATATAACTCTTGATTAATTTGGTTGTGTGAGAAGTTAAGTACAAAACAAGTGCATTCTAAATTTTTTCTTGTTTGAGAAGACACTTCATTCAGAATAGTGAAGAAAACTTGCATTTCCATTTTCCATTTTCCATTTCCTACTAAATTAAATTGGTAATCTATATATATATATATATATATATATATATATATATATATATATATATATATATATATATATATATATATATATAAAAAATTACAAAAACAAATCCCCCTCCGACTTATTCCCTCAATTTGGAACATAATTTCACTCAAAATGCCACACAAAATGTTTCATACTCATGCATGCTATTCTTGTTGAAAAGTCAAAAAATAGGGTCTTTAAAAGATTTTCAGACCTGCCTTCCAAACAGTAGGCCTTAAAAGGGTGAGAGGTGAGGAGAGAAAAAGTGTTTCAAACAAACTAGGCAGGAGTGTAATGGCAGAGAAATCTTCACTTGTGATATTATACTGCCCCCTTCTGCTTAAACACAAGACAGCGTGTTTTTGTACAGTGTAGTGTGTTTTCCTGTGACTGTGGGCTCCAGAGCACAGTAGAACATCACTGAGTCTGTCACTTCAGCAGAGGAGATCTCCAGATACACATGGGTTTTCTCTTCATTCAGTTTGGCAGAGAATCGAGGATCTTGATCCACAATATTAGATTTTTGTAAAACTTCCCCAGTGGCATGAAGAATACTGAAAAGAAATTCAGGAGCCGATCCGGGATATTGGCGATACCAAAACAGGCTGCTTGCTGAGGAGTAGCTACAGGGGAGACTTACAATGTCTCCTTCTGTCCCAAACATATGAGTTTCAGCTGGTGTGATGACATTCCCAAAACTCACACCTGCAGATGAGATTACCTTCATTTTTTAATTTCATAAAGAAATAACCAGATTAAGACAAATATTAAAGGTTAAAATGAAATACTTACAAGCAAGAGAAGAAAGCAAAAGCAAAAAACAAAGCATCATTTTTCAGGATGATGTTTCAGTTCATCTGCATCACAATGTTCCTGAGATAAACATTCATTCATCATCTAGCAGAAGGAGTCTCCAGCTTTAGCACCTCCTCTTAAAGCTACAGTGTTTTTTTTTTTATGAAACAGATCATCTCTATCTGACACTTTAATGAATGAACAAATGAAGCATTTTATATGTACATTCTGTACATTCAAAGCCAGAAAGTGTTCTTCATATTTATGACATGTTTTTATTGTTTCAGTTTTATTTGCTCCCCTTTTATTATCTTTAGTTTGGACTAGTGTGATAACATTCACAAAAGACACCTTTAAAAGATCAAAAATGATCCTTGACATGAGAAAGAGAAAACATAGGGTTAAGCAGTAATGTGAGAACCATGAAGAGATGCTGAATTTTATTCACATGCCCTTATGTAACCTCCCAAATTCACAGCTGTTACCACATTCTCTGTTTGTGGTTTACAGTAACATGATACAGATTGATTAAAGACTTCAAAGCATTAATTTTGTATGAGTTTTTGTAAAGCTTCTCAGGCATTTTGTATCACTGGGCTACTTCAAGAGCACAATAATAAAGAGCTGAATCTGACAGAGTCACACTGTTAATAGTGAGTTCAGTGGATGATTGGGATGTTTTTGACTGAAACCGACGGTCTGGTATATTCTCATAACTCTCTGATCGAGCACCTTTGAGCAGTAAATACTGAGGTTCTCCTTTTGGATATTGTCTGTACCAGTAGAGCCAAATATTATTGCTGTTAGTTTCATATGTGCAGCTCAGTGTCACAGACTCTCCTTCTTCTTTGATTACATTAGTATTTCCATCTTTTGGTCCAATTTTATCTGCAAATCCACCTGAAACAATCAATCATATTATAATATATCATGATCTAATAAGGATTTTAGTTGTTTTGCTATATACTGTATTTACTTTACCTGAAACTGTGACGAGCATCATGAGCAGAATTTGCCTCTCCTCCATCTTAACAGAGTGTTTACTATTAAATTGATTTGTTATATTTTCTTCGTTGATTTATTGACTGCTGATTTAAGTAATGAATTATGCTGAATGTGGCTTTATAAAACAAATGAAGTCCTGCTGATGCATGAATGAATCCGATGAGACTGAATAAAGTTCTGTTGTGTTTTAATAATGTGGGTGTGGCTTCCAGGGTCTACATCAGAACGGCGACTCATTATTGGCCGGCTCCTGCATCAGCATCACATGTATGTGTCGTTCTGCTCATGTGAACAGCGTCGGCCAATACTGAGCTGGCGTTCTAACTTAAAACTTAAAAAAGCTGCTCTTAAACAGGAGAATTACACAGAAGAGAAGATATTGTTGAATAAAGTCATTATTTTTGTTTTGTTTTTGCGCACAAAAGTATTTTCATCGCTTCATAAAATTAAGGTTGAACCACTGCAGTCACGTTGACTACTTTAACAATGTATTTTAAAATAATTTAAAAATATTTAATACCTTTCTGGACCATAAAACTGGTGGTTAAATTGCTGTCTATGGAGGAGTCAGAGATCTCTCAGGTTTCATCAAAATATCTTAAAGGGGTCATATAATGCCACTTTTGCAAGATGTAAAATAAGTCTCTGATGTCCCCAGAGCATGTATGCGAAGCTTTAGCTCAAAATACTCCACATATCATTTTTATTACATGTTAAATATGTCACTTTTTGAGGGTGAGCAAAAAAACGTTTTTGTTTTTGTGTGTTCCTTTAAATGCAAATGAGCTGCTGCTCCCAAGAAGAGGGCGGAGTTTCAAGAGCTCCTGTTAGCACATAGCACTGTTAGCAGCGCTGATTAGCTCACGCAGACTCACTGAAAATGTCAGAAACTGTTTAGCCTTTTATGTTCAAACCGGCGTCCGACAATGATGGAGAGACTCAAGAAGAAGTGACAACATGTAGAATGCAACAGGACGTTTTTGAAAGGTTAGTTGATGACTTTATGTAGCTGATGTGGAGTTAACTATCTTAAAGTCATTGATTAGCATATTCTGTCATCTATAAATCGCTCGTGTAGGAACTGGTGTAAGATGCCTACAGAGCCAGAGAATATGTTGCATGAAGATAGAGAGGGTAGTTTGGTTTAATTACGGTTATCACTTATGTTGTAATCTTGCTTTTATGACATGCTATTGCATTTCTGTTATGTACTGTATTGCAATAACATGGTCTCACCACTTTCTTATGTGTTCTCTGGGGAAGGGTTTATGTACATTTTAGGGTTTGTGATGTCTTTAACCCAGGAAGAAGCTCATTGTAGTCCCTATACCAGACATTTTTTGTAGTCCTTAAAATGTGATTCATTTGAAAGTAAATATCTCCCTTTGCTTTGTACTTTGAGCGTTATAACTTTGCAGATGTTGTTTATGCTCAAACAGCAACATTACACACTAACTAAAGTTAAAAAAGTGAAATCAACCACCCCTTTAATTTGTGTTTTACAAGTGTGGAACGACATGAGGGTGAGTAATTAAGTACAGAATTTTCAATTTTTGTGTGAACTAACCCTTTAAAATCAAATGGTGAGCAGTGTTTTATTTAGACATCAGGTGGTTGTCTAATGTGAATAAAGCATAGCTTGTAAGCTTATGTTGCCCCCTAATGTTAGACCTCAGAACAGCATGTTTTGTCCATTTGCTTTAAAGTGTGCTTTAAAATGTGCTGTCTGTGTTCTGCTTTTATTGACATTTGTTTTTATATACAGACATTTTAGTGTTGTGTTCACACATATGCACAAAACACTTAAGTTTTATGTCCTTATGTAACTAGTCTGTACAATCTTTCTTCCTCTTTCAGCCACAGAATATTTTAACTACTGTATGACAGGATTTAATATAAGTACTTCATAAGTATAGGCTGATTTATCTTAATTATCTGTTTGATTTTTCACCATACATAAAACCTCAACCCCACCTCACTTTCTTTCTCCCAGTTAAACACTTTTTGTACAGCATGCACTGGATTTCCTGTTATCAAAATTCAGCGAGTTTAATTTTAAAACAAGAAAAAACACCTGCTAATGGAGTAATAAAAATGAACTTAATTCAAATGAGTAAAAAGTATATTTTTCTTATCTGTCTGGCAGGTATTTTTTCTTGTTTTAAGCATAAACTCAATTAAATTTGACAAATGTTTTCAAAAAACTTTATTCCTTAAGTCATTCTGCTTCTCAAGTAAATGTTTTGGTATAAAAATGTTTAGATATTTGGACTGGAAAACAAAACAAAAATACTGAATAAGAAATTTATGTTTTGCAGTGTAAAGCCAGCTTACATTAACATTATGTTACTTGACAATTGCACTAGTATCAGTAACTGTTGTGTCTTTTTTGATATTTGTGTTGTTAGATTTTTAAATTTGGGGAAAAAAATCATTAAAAAGAGCACAATTAAATTTAAATGATGCGTTTCATTGTATTTCCTTATATTTTTCAAAAATATTGCAATATTATACCTTCAGTTGATGACATCAGTATCATAATATAGATGAACATGTTCACTCAACAAACTGTCAGGAACAAACTAAACAAAGACCAGCTGCTGGATTGTTTTTTTTTTTTTTTTTTTTTTTTTTTTTTTTTTTTTTTTTTTTATTGCAAACATTATAAGATGACATTAATGATATACATTTATGTATATGGTATACAACACGTATCAACATTATATACAATGTCATCTGAACATACAGAACAAAAAAAAAATGACATTTGCAAACAGAAAAAAGAGGAAAGAAAAAGAAAAAAAGAGGGTAAGATTAATTTACATTTCAATTAGAGTATTCAAATTAAAGTCATTACAAATTGAGGTTGTTCTTCTTGCGTTCTTATTCACAGAGGATGAAATAGTGTTAAGGTACATTTTAAATTCTTTCAAAAAAACAAGAAAAATTGGTTTGTTGTTAGAGAATTTACATTTATGGATATAGAATTTGCAAAGAAAATAAATTAAATTTATAACAAAACAAGCTTTGTTTTTATTAGAATCAGAATCAAAGTGGCCAAAAATAATATTTTTAAAAGTTACAGATATATCTTGTTGGATATTAACTTTAATAAATGTTTCAATATCTTTCCATAGTTGTTCTGTATATAAACATGACCAAAATAGATGATAGACAGTTTCTGTGTGAACTTGGCAAAATGAGCACCTTGTATCAATATTGTTTTTATATTTGATCATAAAATATTTAGCAGGGTAAAATTTATTTATTATTTTAAAAGACACTTCTTTTACTTTATTGGTAAGAAAATATTTTTGTTGTAAAGACCAAATCTTTTTCCAATTTAAATTTTTAAATAAATTATTCCAATAAAAGATTGCAGGAGATATCGAGATAATATTTTCAAGAAACAGTGATCTAACTTTCTTGTTTCTATCTTTTTTTCCTGAAAAACATATTTTACCTATAAGAGTATCTATTGGTTCAGGGAAAGTAGTGTATATAGTAGTAGAGTGAGTATAATTCTTAAAAAGCATACAGATTCCTGTTGGTATCGCTCCCATAACTATGGCAAATTCTTTGGGAGTAACTGGTACATTGTATTCTGAGAGAAATTCAGCATAAGTCATTAGTCAGCTGCTGGATTGTTACTACAGTAGATTTGTGCACTAATGTCTGTGTTAAACTCCTCCTCTTCCTGTTATACATGACGACTGCAGATCCTCTCCATCTATAGTTTTTGTTCAATTTTTAGTTTAACAAATCCCATTCCCTTTGTTTACTGAATGATTTTTGAATGCAGAGTCTTTTTTAAATATTTAGAAAAACAAATGCTTAATGATAGTTTCACATGCTCCATATATAACCTTTCATAATCTCCCATATTCACAGGTGTTGCCTCAGTGGTATTTCCAGAGCTGTAGTTTACAAAAAAATAATAAATTGTGGTTTGATGCTGTTAGATTAAAGACTGTTTAAAGCACATTGTGTATTTGAGTTTTTGTAAAGCTTCTCAGGCATTTTGTATCACTGGGCTAAAACTCTTAGAGCACAATAATAGAGAGCTGAATCTGACAGAGCTGCTTTATCAATAATGAGTTCAGTGGATGACTGGGATGTTGTTGAGTGAAACCGACGGTCTGATATATCCTGACCACCACTCTGTGATCGAGCACCTTTGAGCAGTAAATACTGAGGTTCTCCTTTAGGATACTGTCTGTACCAGTAAAGCCAAACATCATTGCTGCTTGTATCATATGAACATCTCAGTGTCACAGACTCTCCTTCTCCCTTCATTATATTAGTATTTCCTTCTCCTGGTCCAATTCTGTCAGCAAATCCACCTGAAAAATAAATAAATAAATAAATAAATACACATATATATTCTCATGATCTGTAATCTCTGAGCAGTAGGAATGTTTCAATAAAACTTTTCTGAATGATTTATCAAAATTCAGCAAGTTTAAGTAACAAGAAAAAAACACCTGCTAATGGGGTAATAAAAACTTAATTCAAATGAGTAAAAATATATTTTTCAGTGTACCAGTAAAGCCAGCTTACATTAACATTATGTTACTTGACAATTCCACTATTATCAGTAGCTGTTGTGTCTTTTTTGATATTTGTGTTGTTAGATTTTTAAATTTGGGGAAAAAAATATTGTATTTCCTTAATGTGATATTTTTCTAAAATATGCAATATTATACTTTCAGTTGATGACATCAGTATCATAATATAGATGAACATGTTCACTCAACAAACTGTCAGGAACAAGATGAACAAAGACCAGCTGTTACTATAGTAGATTTGTGTGCTAATGTCTGTGTTAAACTCCTCCTCTTCCCATTATACATGACGACTGCAGATCCTCTCCATCTATAGAAGATAATGAACAGAGAACTACTGCAGAATAAATGTATTTTTTATGAACATGAGCCTATTGAGCACGGCACGGGCATGGACGCCGAGTTGTTCCGTGTCCTGTCCAAAGCCGTGGAGGAATTGGACCTCGACTGGGCCCCGCCAGAGGAGCCATCGCGGAGCCGCTTGGACGAGTGGTTTCTTCCAGGCCGCCGCCAGGCCCCTCGCCAGCGCTCCGCCCTGTTCTTCCCTGAAGTCCACGAGGAGCTGACAAAGTTGTGGCGCGCCCCCTACTCTGCCCGCCTACACACGACCCATCGCTCAGCCCTCACCGCCGTGGACGGCTCGGAGGAAAAAGGATACGATCACCTGCCGCCCCTGGACGAAGCAGTGGCCGCTCATCTCTGCCCTCCCGCGGCTATGGGATGGAAAGCCAAGAGAGCCCTCCCGTCCAAACCCTGCAGGACCACCTCTGCCCTGGCAGGAAGAGCGTACGCCTCAGCGGGCCAAGCCGCTTCAGCACTTCACTCCATGGCCATCTTCCAGGTCTTCCAGGCCAAACTCCTCCGCTCACTGGATGAGTCCGGCATTGATGCGCTTGCCTTCAAGGACCTCCGCAGCGCTACCGACTTAGCCCTGCGGGCCACGAAGGCCACGGCCCAGGCCATTGGCAGGTCAATGGCCAGCCTTGTTGTGCTGGAATGCCACTTGTGGCTGAATCTGACGGAGATCAAGGAACAGGACAAGACGGCCTTCTTGGATGCCCCCGTGTCCCCGTCAGGACTCTTTGGACCCGCGGTGGAGGGTTTCACGGAGCGTTTTACTGTGGCGCAGAAGTCCTCTCAGGCAATGAGGCACTTCTTGCCAAAACGCTCCAGCTCCACGTCTGCTTCTAGCCGCCCTAGGCCTGTGCCGGCTCAGCAGACCAAGCCTGCCCTCTCTGCTTCCTAAGCGCTCCTCCTTCCCCAGACGCCAGGGACCCCAGCCCAGGATTGTGCTGGACCCTGTGACTCCAAAGTCATCCTGATCTGAGAAGGAAGAGGATTGGGGCAAATCTCGCCGCGGCCGGACCGCCCCAAAAGCTCTCTCGTGCAAACTCCCCTCTGCCTCGTTTATATCTGGGCGCGGGAGGAACACAACCTGCTGTAATAGGGCCCACATGTGTTGCGCCCTTACCAACCGCCATTTTCACGGCGACCCATTTTTTAAACACTCCACAAAAGAGCAAATTTCCTCTTCCCTTCTAAGCGGGCCGTCATCCGATATTATTCTTCCTCTCGCCACCCGGGCCGAGGCTTGGAAAACCATCCCCGGCGTGTCAGACTGGATTCTGAAGGTCATAAGCCAGGGCTACTCGCTCCAATTTGCCAGAAGACCTCCACGGTTTGGCGGGGTCATTCAGACTTCGGTGCAAGCGGACGACGCACATGTCCTCCGAACCGAGGTTTTAACTCTTTTGAGAAAAGGGGCTATAGAAATAGTCCCCTTCCCAGAGAGCGAGTCGGGCTTCTACAGCCGTTATTTCTTGGTGCCGAAGAAAGACGGCGGTCTCAGACCCATTCTGGACCTCAGGTTACTGAACCTTTCCCTCATGAAGCGAAAGTTCAAAGTCCTGATGCTGAAGCAGATCCTCGCGCAGATTTGCCACGAGGACTGGTTCTGTTCACTGGATCTGAAGGACGCTTACTTTCACATCCAGATAGCCCCCCATCACAGGCGATTCTTGAGATTCGCGTTCGAGGGTGTGGCTTACCAATATACGGTCCTCCCCTTCGGGCTCTCCCTGGCTCCTTGCACTTTTACGAAGTGCATGAACACGGCTCTTTCCCCTCTGAGACAAATGGGAATACGCGTTTTAAACTACCTCGACGACTGGCTCATTCTAGCCAGCTCGCGCACAGAACTAGAGCACCACAGATCCGTGCTTCTCAGCCACTTACAGTGCGTGGGTCTCAGGGTCAACCCAGCCAAGAGCTCACTGCTTCCCACTCAACGTATCTCGTTCCTGGGCGCAGTTTTCGACTCTGTCCATATGACGGCAGTAATCTCGCCAGAACGCACTCTGGCCATTCAGCAGCTCGCGGCCTCCGTCAAGAACAAAGCCTACCTCCCTGTGAAGCTGTTCCAGAGGTTGCTAGGGCTCATGGCTTCCGCCTCCCCAGTTCTCCAGCTTGGCCTACTTCGCATGCGGCCTCTGCAGTACTGGTTGAAGGTTCGGGTACCTCCCTACGCTTGGCATCACGGTCGCCTGTGCCTCAAGGTCAATCAGGCCTGTCTGGCAGCCCTGAAACCCTGGATGAACCCCACTTGGTTCACACTTGGAGTACCCCTTCAGGCGGTGTCACGAAGGACGGTACTTTTGACAGACACGTCCAACTCGGGTTGGGGCGCTCTGTGCGAGGGCAGTCCGGTCTTCGGCTCGTGGACACACGAGGAAAGCCACCTACATATCAACTGCCTCGAAATGCTGGCAGTGGCACGAGCCCTCCATGCCTTCCGGGCTTATCTGACGGATCGCCACGTCTTAGTCCAGTCGGACAGTATGACAGTGGTCTCCTATATAAATCACCTGGGGGGTCTTTCGTCCAGCCGCCTATGCGATCTGGCAAAACGCCTTCTGGAATGGGCATCCCCAAGGGTTCGGTCGCTCAGAGCGACTCATATACCCGGGAAGAACAATCTGGGAGCAGATATGCTGTCTCGAAACAATGTCCCCTCAGATGGGTGGATGCTCCACCCCCAGACGGTTCTCACTATATGGGAGCTCTTCGGGAGAGCGGAGGTGGACCTCTTCGCCTCAGAAGACAACTCTAATTGCCCAAACTATTATTCGAAGGAGGACGATGCATTGGCCCACACATGGCCCAATACTCTTCTTTATGCCTTTCCTCCGATCGCCCTGATCCCTCAGGTTATCAGGCGAATCAAAGAGGACGAGCACAGAGTTCTGTTAGTGGCCCCACTCTGGAGGAGCCAGATTTGGACCTCGGAGCTGTTCCGGCTTTCCACAAAAGCCCCATGGCCAATCCCCCTGAGACGGGACCTCCTCTCTCAGGCGAACAGAACAATCTGGCACCCGCAGCCGGAGCTTTGGGCTCTACATCTGTGGATTCTCGACGGGAACCACCTGACCTTCCGAGGGAAGTGCTAGATACCATTTCACAGGCGAGAGCCCCGTCTACAAGACGCCTCTATGCCCAGAACTGGTCGGTCTTTGTTGGCTGGTGTTCCACACGCAACATAGACCCAGAAGAATGTGATGTTTCTTCCATTCTGACCTTCCTCCAGGAGCATCTGGAGTTGGGGCGAGCCCCCTCTATGCTTAAGGTCTACGTAGCAGCCATTGCCGCGTTTCACTTGCCCATCGCTGGACAATCAGTGGGGTGGAACGATTTGGTCATTAAGTTCCTGAGGGGCTCTAGGCGATTGCATCCTCCTCGTCCCCTCACTGTTCCCCCCTGGGACCTCTCTGTGGTCCTCAGAGCTCTTAAAGGTCCTCCTTTTGAGCCACTGCGTCTAGCGGGCCTCAGACCCTTAACGCTCAAAACCGCCTTACTACTTGCTTTGGCATCAGTAAAGCGGGTTGGCGATCTGCAGGCACTCTCGGTGAGCCCTGCATGCCTTGAGTTCGGTCCAAACGACTCCATGGTCGTTCTGAAACCAAAGGTTGGCTACGTTCCCAAAGTGCTCTCAACGCTGTTCAGAGCACAAGTGATTTCACTCTCTGCGCTTCCCCGTTCATCGGACGAGCAAGAGCTGGAATCTTTATGCCCCGTTAGGGCTTTACGCGTCTACATCGAGCGATCACAGCCTTTCCAGCAGTCTGATCAGCTATTCGTTTGTTTTGGTGGCCGCACCAAAGGGTCCGCGGTCTCGAAACAACGTCTATCACGATGGATCGTTGACGCTATAGCTCTTTCATACTCCTCTGTGGGCGCTACTTGCCCCATCGGAGTTAGGGCCCATTCCACTAGAGGCATGGCTTCATCGTGGGCCTGGTCCAGTGGAGTCCCAATCAAACACATTTGTGAAGCGGCCGGCTGGTCTTCGCCTTCCACTTTTGTCAGATTCTACCAGTTGGACGTTCCGACCTTACATGCTCGGGTCCTTTCAGTGTAAATTCGTGGCCCTCAAGGTGTTCCGCTTTTTGCACAAACCCAGGAGTTCTCTCCTTCGTAATGTAACAGGGTAACGGCGGCTTCGGCCTTCACTTGTCTTTGGTCCCCCCTTATGGCGTCCGGTCAAGCTCTGTCGTTCCCCAGCCGTGGCACGGCGCGGTTGAATTCGTTCCCCCATACGCAGTATGAGTGAAATATCGAAAGGGAACGTACTCGGTTACTAACATAACCTCAGTTCCCTGAGATATGGAACGAGTACTGCGTTACTTGCCGTGCCACGAGGCTGCGGCTTAGGTCGTCGCTTCAGTCGATATGGCCTGATGGCGAAACGCTCGCTTATATAGCACATTACCCCGCCCCTTTTGGCGGGAATGTTCGCGTGCTCTCTTCCCATAGACCGCGCAGCTGAGCCGCGCCACCATTGGTTCAACAACTTGTCTATGAGTGAACCAATGATGGTGCAGTTACACTGCGTTATTGAAAAGACTTCAGTAGCGGGGAAAAAGGCAGACTTTTCCCCCATACGCAGTACTCGTTCCATATCTCAGGGAACCGAGGTTACGTTAGTAACCGAGTACGTTTTCTTGATTGAATGTTTGTTTTTGTTCAATTTTTATTTTAACAAATTTCATTCCCTTTGTTTACTGAATGATTTCTGAATTTAGAGTCATTTTTAAATAAGATATTTAGAAAAACAAATGCTTAATGATAGTTTCACATGCCCCATATATAACCTTTCATAATCTCCCATATTCACAGGTGTTGCCACAGTGGTATTTCCAGAGCTGTGGTTTACAAAAAAATAATAAATTGTGGTTTGATGCTGTTAGATTAAAGACTGTTTAAAGCACATTGTGTATTTGAGTTTTTGTAAAGCTTCTCAGGCATTTTGTATCACTGGGCTACAACTCTTAGAGCACAATAATAGAGAGCTGAATCTGACAGAGCTGCTTTATCAATAATGAGTTCAGTGGATGACTGGGATGTTGTTGACCGAAACCGACGGTCTGCTATATTAGAATATGTATCAGAGCTGTATTCTCGAGCACCTTTATACAGTAAATATTCTGGTTCTCCTTTTGGATACTGTCTGTACCAGTAAAGCCAAACATAATTGCTACTTGCATCATATGAACATCTCAGTGTCACAGACTCTCCTTCTCCCTTCATTATATTAGTATTTCCTTCTCCTGGTCCAATTCTGTCAGCAAATCCACCTGAAATTAAAGATTTTTTTTTTATATATACATCATGATTTGTATAATCTCTAAGTAGGATTGTTTTAATAAAATGTACAAATGTGTTCTTTCCATATTAAAATAGATAAATATTAAAGAACAACAACAAAAAATATCATGTGATGATTGCTTCCATATAAAAATGGGATGTTGTTTGTCCAGCTTATTTACTTACCTGTAACTACAATGAGAATCATGAGCAGCATATGTCTCTCCATGTTGGCAGTCCAGAGGTAGATTGTGTTTATAATACAGTTGGATTTATTAGAAAACTGTACCTGAATATTGCCTTAATGTGAATGAAACTGTGGTCATATCCAGTATATTAATCAGGAGTAAATGAAGGCACCGACTGAAGTTCTGTTGTGTACTAATACTGTGGGTGTGGTCAGTGAAATGTGAAGCACACGATTTAAAAGAGAGAATAATGTGATGATAAAGTGTTTCTGGTCGCTCAGAAGGAAGTCATACAGAGGCAGACAAAGAGTAACATTCATGTTGGTGAGTATATATATATATATATATATATATATATATATATATATATATATACATATGTGAAGAATTCATACACAGATTCACAGGACTTTGATTTAACATCTCATCTGAAGGCCAGTGCTTATTTACAGTATCATGTCCTTGTCACTATACTGGGGTTTTAGGACCCCACGCAGAACAGGGTGACGCCCCCTGCTGGTTTCACTAACATCTCTTCCAGCAATATAGTTTTCCCAGGAGGTCTCCCATCCAGGTATGGACAAGCTCAACCCTGCTTAGCTTCATGGATATGTTCATGATGAGAATTTACTATCTAATTAATATATTTCATTAAAAGTATATACATTTTTTACAATGTCCCATTTACTGTTTAATATAAGAATCCTCTGCCAGAAAGTGTTATTCATATTTATGTTTTTATTGTTTCAGTTTAATTTGCTCCCCTTTTATTATCTTTAGTTTGGACTAGTGTGATAACATTCACAAAAGACACATGTAGAAGATCAAATATGATCTGTCATGTATGTAAAATGTTAAATTAAATAAATTCAGACAGTTTAACATAAAAGCGGTAATAGGAGAACCATGTAGAAATGCTGAATTTTATTCACATGTCCTTATGTAACCTCCCAATTTCACAGCTGTTACCACATTCACTGTTTGTGGTTTACAGTAACATGATACAGATTGATTAAAGACACTTCAAAGCATTAATTTTGTATGAGTTTTTGTAAAGCTTCTCAGGCACTTTATATCACTGGGCTCCAACTACTAGAGCACAATAATAGAGAGCTGAATCTGACAGAGTCACACTGTTAATAGTGAGTTCAGTGGATGATTGGGATGTAGTTGACTGAAAACCGGCTGGTATATCTTCATTGCTCTGTGATCGAGCACCTTTAAACAGTAAATATTTTGGTTCACTGTTCGGATACTGTCTGTACCAGTTAAGCCAAATGTCATTGCTGTTAGTTTCATATGTGCAGCTCAGTGTCACAGACTCTCCTTCTTCTTTGATTACATTAGTATTTCCATCTTTTGGTCCAATTTTATCAGCAAATCCACCTGAAATACAATCAATCATGTTATAATATATCATGATCAAATAAGGATTTTAATTGTTTATATACTGTATTTACTTTACCTGAAACTGTGATGAGCATCATGAGCAGCATTTGCCTCTCCTCCATCTTAACTGAAGTCCACTTTAAAGAGTGTTTGTTCACTGAGACTGAGTGAAGTTCTGTTGTGTATTAATAATGTGGGTGTGGTTAGTGAAACATGGACATGCTAAAATCAAATGGTGAGCAGTGTTTTATTTAGACATCAGGTGGTTGTCTAATGTGAATAAAGCATACAGTAGCTTGTGAGCTTATGTTGCCCCCTAATGTTGGAGCTCAGAACAGCACGTTTTGTCCATTTGCTTTCAAGTGTGCTGTCTGTGTTTGAGTTCCTGTTGACATTTGTTTTATATATACAAACATTTCAGTGTTGAGCTCACACATATGCACATTTATGTCCCCATGAAACTGATCTGTATGATCTTTTTTCCTTTTTCAGCCACAGAATATTTTGACTATGCTGTATATGAAAAGATCTACTAATATAAGAACTTCATAAGAATAGACTATCTTAAGTGTGTGATTTTAGAGCGTACATAAAACCTCAATGGCACCTCGCTTTCTTTCTCCCAGTTAAACACTTTTTGTACAGCATGCACTGGATTTCCTGTCACTGTGGGCTCCAGAGCACAGAAGTACACAGCAGAGTCAGTTACAGCAGCAGAAGAGATCTTCAGATCCACACTGCTGTTGTCTTTTCTGTGATGGATTGAGATTCCAGAAACTGGAGGATCAGCATCAGTAACTTTCCCATAGTAATCCATTATGAGGAACTGTGGTGGTGAACCTGCGTATTGGCGATACCAGTGAAGACCTCGAACAGAACCGGTGTAGCTACAAGAGAGTGTCACACTTTCACCCTCAACAGCAAATTCATGAGCTCTGTATGGTGTGATGACTTCTGCAGCTCTGGAACCTGCAGTTAAAGCATAAAAATGAAAAAATGTAAGTGAAATTTACATCCTCTTTCAAATGTACATCCTCCATTCAAATGCAATGAATTTATACTTAATAATGCAATGTTGTTATTAGCTTGGTTTTCTAAAAAACATTTCTGATATATAGCAATCAGGCTCTCTTTCTTAAACAAGAAAATTATTATTTATAAATTACACAAAAACTAAATTTATTCTACACTTAAAAAATGTTTTCATCCCCCTTTTAAGAATGCTCCATCATATGCACCTACCTTTAGCTGATGATATCAATATGATTAAATAGATCAACATGTTGACTCAATATTCAGGTTTGAACAGGAGACACACAGAAACATCAGATGATCCGAAGAGATTTGTGAAATGTTTACAGTCCTTTATTGTATCTCTCAATGACTGTGATAAACTCCTCCTCCTCAGATTCACATCCAGCCCTCGTCTCACAATATATGACAGACAAGACTTTATAAATGTTATTTATACATTCCCACACATTTAAAAGAATAGTAATAAATATAGAGAGATAAATGAAAAGCTACAACATATTTCAGTAACATATTTTAGAGAGATAATATTAAACTTAAACATGATAGAAATGAGGAGTCTATAACAATAATTACTCAGACTTGCAGCTTATTTATGTTGCTTACAATTGATTTAAACTTTATTTTTTCTTTTTTGTTAGTTTTTTTTATTTTTTTATTTGTTGAATAGTAAAATGTCAGTAGAAATATTGTTTATGCTTTAATACTTTTCCAAAATACAGTAAGTGTGGTTTTTGTACAGTGTAGTGTGTTTTCCTGTGACTGTGGGCTCCAGAGCACAGTAGAACATCACTGAGTCTGTCACTTCAGCAGAGGAGATCTCCAGATACACATGGGTTTTCTCTTCATTCAGTTTGGCAGAGAATCGAGGATCTTGATCCACAATATTAGATTTTTGTAAAACTTCCCCAGTGGCATGAAGAATCATGAAAAGAAATTCAGGAGCCGATCCAGGATATTGGCGATACCAAAATAAAGTTCTTGCTGAGGAGTAGCTACAGGAGAGACTTACAATGTCTCCTTCTCTCCCAAACATATGAGTTTCAACTGGTGTGATGACATTCCCAAAACTCACACCTGCAGATGAGATTATCAACATTTGACAACAAAACATACAAACAAATGGAAAAGAATGAGAGTGCCTGAGGGTTTAAATAAGATACTTACATACAAGACAACTGAACAAAACCAAAACAAACAGCATCATTTTTCAGGATGATGTTTCAGTTCATCTGCATCACAAAGTGTTCCTGAAGTAACATTCATTCATCATCTAGCAGAAGGAGTCTCCAGCTATAACACCTCCTCTTAAAGCTACAGCGCTGAAATTAAGAAGTAGATCATCTCTATCTGATCCTACAGTGAATGTTCTGGATGATAATTTACACTCTAATTATTTATTTATATTAAATTGTTTCTACATTTTAGCAAAGACCAATACACAATACTTTTTTAAGGTTAGTTTAAAAAAGACGTTGCAAAGACTTTGCACCTATAATTATATTACAGTTATTATTCTGAGTTGTATATGAGATTGATTTCAATAAGGATGTTTGATGTAACTGACTGAAACCAATTGTTCAGTTTATTCTATTAGTTACATTATATATGGAGTTACTGTCTGTACTCGCAAAGAGTGATTTTGTGGTTTATATATATATTTTTTGTCCTGGTTATAGTAGTCGAACACACAGCCTTGCAAAGTATACTTTATTTGACTTGTACACGTGCACAGGTGTTCAACACATGCTCAGTTTTGAGCAATCTCTTGCCATGAGTTACAACAAACATCTTTGTATTATTTCATGCTAGAGTTGTACAAATGAGGGTACTTTCTAACCTCTTCACACAATCTCTCATCTATGTAGGCCTCCATCATCGCTGTAGCTTCTATGCGTTCAAGTCTGTTCTGTTTATGGATTTCTTCTTTGACTACCTTGTGCATAATGTGCATGTGCAATCTGTGACAGTTTCAGAAATCTGGCGCTGCATGTACAGTACGTGTGTACTCTTCTGATGACGAAATTTGCGTCACACACACTGTCTCTGACCCTTGTGTTTGGGTAAAAAGTGAAAAATTCCATGTTGGGCTTAACTCTGTATTTTAGTCTTGTTTCCAGTACAAATATCTTAAAATTGTTAAATCAAGAAACATTTACTCAAGAAACAAAACAACTTTGTCAACAAAAAGTCTAGTTTTCTGAATAATTTATCAAAATTCAGTGAGTTTAAGTTTAAAACAAGAAAAAATACCTGCCAATGGGGTGATAAAAATAAACCTTATTCAAAGTATATAAAGAAAATCATGATTTGCAGTGTACCAGTAAAGCCAGTTTATAATTTACATTATGTTACTTGACAATTCCACTAGTATCAGTAACTGTTGTGTCTTTTTTGACATTTGTGTTGTTGAAACTGTTTTTTGTACAGTGTTCTTGTGTTTCCTGTGACTGTGGGCCTCAGAGCACAGTAATACAGAGCAGAGTCTGATACTGCAGCAGAGGAGATGATCAGATCCACATGACTTTGCTCTTTTCTGTGATTGATGGTTATTCTTGGAACGGGTGGATCAGCTGGAGTAGTTACTCCTGAATCTTCCAGGATGAGGAACTGTGGTGGTGAACCTGCGTATTGGCGATACCAGTGAACACCACGAACAGAACCGCTGTAGTTACAAGAGAGCGTCACATTGTCACCCTCAAGTGCAAATACTCTGTCGCTTTTTGGAGTGATGACTTCTGTGGATCTGGATCCTGCAGATTAAAGTGCCATTAAATGCAGTTTTCAAACAGTTTCTGTTGCAATAAAATGCATTTACACAATATTATACCTTCAGCTGATGACAGCAGTATCACAATGTAGATCAACATGTTCTTTCACTAAACTGGCAAGAACCGCAGCTGCTCCACAGTGTTGTGAAGCTCATCTTTACCAGCTGTACAAGTCTGTGCTGAACTCCTCCTCTTCCTCACGACACTGAATCTGAATCACAAGAAACAATTACATGAGCATGTTTAAATATGTATCCTTAGATCTTCACTGTAAAAAATAATTGTTGATTTAACTTAAAAAAGTAAGTTACCTTGTTGCCTTAAAATTTTGAGTTCATTGAAATTAAAAAATTGAGTTAATACAATGAAGGTGATTGGTTTAATCAACAGAAACTCAAAATATTATGTTATCTGAACCACATTAATTACCTAAGTTGATTTGACAAAAGAAAAAATGTTGTGATAACAAATCATGAAAATATATACTGTATATATTTTACAGTGTTTCAATTCTTTGTTTTTTGACAATCCATTTGTGTTTTTCGTTTTGCAGCTCATTGTCAATATTGTATTATCATTTTGCTCATGCATGTGAGTTTCTACAGTTTTTAATGAGACTTCACATTCATCTTTAGGAATTCATACAATATAATATAAAAAAGAGATCACTTAAAGGGATAGATCACCTAAAAATTAAAATTGTCAACATTTACTCAGTTTCTTTGTTCTGCTGAACACAAAAGAAGGTATTTTAAAGAATGTTGGTAATCAAACAGTTGATGAACACCATTGACTTCCATAGTATTTTTTCCCATTTAGGTTTGAAACAACTTTAGAGTGAGTTTTCATTTTTGGGTGAACTATACTTGTGAGATTATGTTGCCCCCTTCTGTTGAAACTCAGAACAGCATGTTTTTTTTTCCATTTACTTTAAATGGAAAATGTTACTTTTATTTATTTATTATTTTAATATTTTTTTTCTGTTAACTATTTAGACTTTAAATATATTCTTAAATATAATTCTACAGGTTATAAAGAAAACTACCTTAAATTATATATCAAAGCATGAGAAACAATTTCAAAAGTCCTAGCAAGTTACTGTTTTTTTTTTTTTTACACTCCTAGCACAAACAAATGTTTACAGAAATATGGTGGATGATAAATAACTTCCCCCACTAAATAAATGAAGTTTTTGTACAGAGTTACAGTGTTTCCTGTCACTGTGGGCACCAGAGCACAGTAATACATCGCTGAGTCTGTCACTTTAGCAGAGGAGATCTCCAGATACACATGGGTTTTCTCTTCATTCAGTTTTCCAGAAAATCGAGAATCTAGATTTACAATTTCAGACTTGTCTGACTCTTTTCCTGTCCCATGTAGTATTATCAAAAGGTATTCTGGAGCTGAACCGTGATATTGGCGATACCACTGCAGACTAACTGCTGAGGAGTAGCTACAGGACAGTGTTATATTGTCCCCCTCCGTCCCAGACTCCTGAGTACGAACTGGTGTGATCACATTCCCAAAACTCACACCTGTAGATAAGATTAAACCATATTAAATTAAATTGTCAACCAACAAGAAGAAAAAATACAGTTAAATTTAATGAAAAGTATACACAAAATATTGAATACTTACTTGCAAAAGTACAGAACAAAACAAAAAACAGAGCACCATTTTGCAGTATAATGGATTAGTTCATCTGTTGAAGGAACTGTTAGTTAGACAGAAACACTCACTGCAGCAGAGGATGTGTCCTATAGCTCCGCCCCTGAAAGCTGCTCACATTAAAACATCATCATCCTTTTGAATTTACTAAAATAGTTTCACTTTATCCTCTGTTCTCAGTGGACAGGTTAAACTACTGTCTTAAAAATAAAGTAAATAAACTGTTAAATACAATTTGTAATCTATTAGAACTGTGCAATAAAAATATCTTAACCAATATTTAAGATCAGCAAGAACCCTCAAAGTGTACAAGCATCACAAGAGTCAACTTTTGTTTTAGGTTTGTTTAAATAATTATTTTTATTTTTATTTATTGTATTTGTATTATATGAATTACACTGAATTTCATTGTCAAAATTACTACACTAACATACTACAAATACAAATTTATATATAATATTTTTATATATAAAAAATATATATTTTTTATTTTACAAATTGCACCCTGGTTTAGCCAATCAAAAGCTTTTGAGGCGCTTTCTGTCATCATTTTGTGCGTTCACAGCGGTCAGTCCATTATGTCAATCCAGAAAAGCAACTTATGATTTTGGAGCGGTTTGAGGATTCATGAGGATTTCTAGTCTGTCAGTGACAGCTCATGAAGTCATATGCCCTAAAAAGAAACAATAACCGGAATGAAACAATAAAAAACAATTGGGCCCTAAGCAAGACAAAAGTGGACATTGCTAAAGCTTTTAATCGCTGGAGGACTCATTTCAAAGCGCTTGAAACAGATCTCACGCTTGCATTCCTTCTGATTGACAGGTAGGCCTTGCATGTTACGCCGAAGCATAGTTGAATGATGGGTTCACACCCGAGTGTGGCGCACAGCTCCTGAAAAGTGAAGCCACAGATTGTATATAATGGGGAGATAAAAGGGTCGGTATCTCTCACTATTGGAGAAATCGTAACGGCTAACTTAATCACGTGCGGCACCTCTCAGCCTATCGTGTAATGGCAGTGTCAGTCTCAACATTCCCTAGTCTGCCTTCTCTTGAAAAAATATATTTTTATCAAGCTAAAATCTACATATAGTTCCCAACGAAAGTATTGTTTAGTTTAAGATTGGCAAACAGGCTGTTGATTAATTAAATGATTAGCTATTTGCCCACAAAAGCTGTTTAATCAGCATAGTGAAGCCTTTCATCCATTGACATCCATTCATAAAACAGCCTGCGATCTCATTCCCTGCGTACTGCGGGGGGCGGAGCGTTAGCATTAGCTGTTACGCTTTTTTGGCTAAAAGTTGCAGGCTTGCCTTCCAGTGGCTTTGGTGAAGCCAAAGCATTTCGATCGCCCCCTGGTGGCTGGCTGCAGTATAGGTCTTAAACCCCGCTCTCTCCATGTAATCGAATGGGACGTGAGCCAAACGAAAAAATCCAATTACATTTTAAATAATTTTTTTCCAAAGATGGTTTCTGTCATCTTAGGTAGTTCTCATCACACAGACCTATGTTCAAGTTTTCGTTTTCCCAGTAAGTTTGGTTTTAGTTTGTTTTTGATGCGGAGCAGGAGTATGGGCTGGATCTTGATGCCGCGGCTCCACCTCTGGATCATTACTGCGCAGACTCTGGATCTGAATGACGTAATCAGCAATGATCATTACTTTGGCTTATTTTTTCTACAGTGGAAAGTAGTGGAGACACGCTGTCCATCTTTTTTTTTTTAAAAACAGTTTATGGATCACGCAGAACCCTTTTTGCGATTGTCTTTTCTTCCCTATTGTGATGTATATCCGAGTGAAACGGCTTCTCGAACAAGAAAAAATGTAGGATGGGACTTGATTTTGTTCATCAGGAATTGATTGGATCGTTGTGGTTTGCTATTGCTCTGATGTCATCGATTGTCCCGCCCTCACACCGATAAACACCTCATCAGAGAAGATGTCATAGCAAGAGGGAGGGGAAGTTATTTTGATTAAAAATTACTATGGCTCATGTATTAAAAATAATGAGATACATGGATAAATCATTTATAACAAATACTGCACTATTCATACTCATACCTAAATGTATGTATTTAAATCTGTGTACGGTATAGGCTACATTAAATTGATCCACTTTATTGCATACATTTGTAACATTTCACAGTAATTTTAGTCAAGTGTCTAATGGTTCATTGTAGATCAGTTTCCTGGTGCTCTTTCATTTGTTGCTGCACCTTGAAGATTGTCTGACTATAACTTTATAAGCACTTGTGTAATTTGTCACATGCCTACATTATAAGCTCAGGTAGGGTTTTTGTTCAAGCACTGAATATCCTGTTGTCACAGTGGGCCTCAGAGCACAGTAGTACAGAGCAGAGTCAGACACTCGTGGGTTTTGAATTGTCAGAGGAACTGATCTTGATGTGGAATCGTGACTGGACTGAAATCGTCCCTTGAACTCAGTGGCTTCATCACCATCTCCAAATTTATGTCTCCGTAGAATATATTTCGGAGAGTTGTAACCATGTTGTCTGTACCAGAGTAGAGTAGGGTTTGAGCTTGTAGTACTGTAATTACAATACAAAGTTACTGTGTCCTCCTCTTCATATGCTGACTGGAACCTTTTGGGCTGATCAACAGAGTCTTGTCCTCTGCATTCTGTGAGGAGAGGAAATTATTTCAGTAAATATATTTATACATTTAGATAAAACTGACAGATAGGAACAAATGCATGCATAAAAGATGGTATATTACCCATGCAAGTTGCAAACAGGATTAAAAGAGTTTCCACACAGCTTCTCATGGAAATCATGATACAAAAGAAACACAGAAGTAAACAATGTTCTCTTGGATTTAACTGGAACTTGCTGAGATGCTTAAACTTGTGAAGTCTAGACTATAAGAGTGAAGCAGCATATATTTGTTGAAACATCTCCCCCAAGTGGAGGAGAGCAGATATACACACATCTGTCTAATATGAGGTTTTCTATTGAAACTCCTAGCACCCCCACAACTGAACTGAATTGAATTGTACTGCAGTGACTATAAAATTTTATGCATTCTCACAAGTTCTAGCTGAAGAAATCAATTATTTAGTATAATGGAAAAAAAAATAGTTTAGGCTAATCTACTTAGATCTCATTATCGCTATTGTCATTCACCAGCCAATATAGATGATAGAGAACAGGAGAGATATGCTCAATGGAAGAGGTTCTAGTAATTATACAGGCAGCTGAGTTATATACTCTGTATTTGAATATTTCCAAGTACATGTAGTTGGGATAAGATGTACACATTCTAATCATACGCATTATTATTTATGCTTATATGTAGGTATATATGCGAATGTATACGTAGATGTGTATATGTATCTGTATGTATGTGTATATGTACACATATGTATGTGTGTGTACATGCATGTATGTATATATTATATACTGTTAGTTATTTATTCATTTACTTATTTATTTATTTATTTATTTATTTTTTTATATCAGATTGTTTTTTGGTGAAATAGTGATGCAGCTCATTTTTAATTAATTAAATAGTTTTAGTGTTATTGTTTCCCCTGTATGCTGTAGGTTTGTTTCTTTTGTTTTTGTGTGAGAGAGAGACGTCCTGTGACACTGTGGGCCTCAGAGCGCAGTAGTACACAGCAGAGTCAGACACACGCAGTCTCTGGATTGTCAAGGGGACGGATTTTGATGGTTTCACTTCAGAGTGAAATCTCTCCTGATACTCCGTTCCATTCACTCCTCCTCCATATGGATTCCTTTGTAACACAAGTTTAGGAGATTCATTTGTTCTCTGTATGTACCAGAAGAGCTCTGGTGATGTTGAGCTTGTGGTATATTTGCAGTCCAATGTGATCAATTCTCCCGCAAATTCAGTAACATGTTTAAGTGGCTGATCAACTGAGTCTTCTGATTGACATCCTGGTAAAACACAAGAATAATTTTGTGACAATCATCATCATCATAATCATAAATACAGCCAAACATTCAAATATTAACATATTTCATTCACATACCTGGTATAACTGATAGAAGTAGTATTAATGTCTTCATCATCCATAATTTCATTGTGTGTTATTCAAGATGGTAAAGAACAGACGAATCAATCAGCAAAAGCAGAGTAACTGAGAAAAGAGAGCGAATTGAAGCCATTATTACATGAGGAAGGGAGGAGCTCCACACACTGTGATCAGTGTCAGTATAGACTGCATTTCTCCCTCTCCTGGTTTCTTTATGGAATTACAAATAGAAGTTTCATTTATTTTTTCTGATGTTTCTTCACATTACATAACACAGCACTGAGACTGATATTTTATTTTTAATAGTTATTTTACAGCTTTTAGCTGTACAAACACTGTCTGTTATGCTGCTTGATATTGCACTGTTGTTTATATTATTATTTTAATGTATTATCATAATCATAAACACATTGGTTTGTAGAGTAAATTATTTTACCATTTAAAGCATTTTTGTTATTCTTCCAGTGATTTATAGAAAATATTATTTTTCACAGAAAATAACTTACTTGCAAAATAAGGTGGATAAACATCCCATACAACAAGTTCTTCTAGTGTGATGTCATATCCTGTCTCTTCATTACTCCAGAATTGTTCAACAGGTGTTACCACATACAGTCCCAGTGGTTTAGAAATATAAATGTGTCGTGATAAACGTGATAACTGGCTTTTAAATTTTTTGTAAAGCCTCTCAGGCACTTTGTATCACTGGGCTCCAACTCTTAGAGCACAATAATAGAGAGCTGAATCTGACAGAGTCACACTGTTAATAGTGAGTTCAGTGGATGACTGGGATGAAGTTGGCTGAAACCGCTGCTCTGTTTTATCCAGCTCTCCTCGATTTGATCGAGCACCTTGCCATAGTAAATATGTTGGTTCTGTATTTGGATACTGTCTGTACCAGTAAAGATAGACATAACTGCTGCTAGCATCATATGAGCATCTCAGTGTCACAGACTCTCCTTCTCTAATGATCACATTAGTGTCCTTGTCATTTGGTCCAATGCTGTCAGCAAACACACCTGCAATAAAATGTAGCAATTGCACATTAAACATCAACATCAAAACATCATAAAACATATTTTGATCTTTAAAGCATAAAATATATTCACCTGAAATTGTGAGAATCAGTATCAGACAGGCCTCCATATTAATACCTTAGATTAAATATGTTTTTAATTGGGTTTTGATCAGAGTTTTAGGAGGTTTTGCTGTTTATCATTTTTGAGATTCAAACATATGCTCAGCTATAAACTTTTGACACATTAAATCAATGATGTAGATGATGCATGGATTTATTCTGCAGTGGGAGGGGCTCTGCTGTTTATGAATAGTGTGGGTGTGGTCAGTGACATCACAGCCAATCCTCTTTCCGTTTTTATTCATAATGTAATTATACAGATGAGCAGTGTATATCAATTTAACTGATGTGAATTACTGTAAATGTAATCAATACTTATCAACCTTGCTATGATAAGTTGACTTTTTATGCAATCTATTCTTATACCCTTAGAATAATCTACAAGACAAATTATCTTCCGATTTTTAATAAACAATCATTGTTCTTCCTTACAGTTCATATTAAATTCATTTGAAATAGCTTCTAGTTTACGATTCCCCTTTCTTATTGAATATATTTTAGTTCACATGAGAAGTCAGATAACAGTGTTAGTTTTGTATATCTATAGATTAAGATTTTTTTGCCTGATTATAATTTAAATTTACAACAAAAGTAAAGGTTTCAAATTTTTAAAAAATGTCAAATTTATTTGGCTGTAAAACATGTACAGCAACTTGTTCTAGTTCATGATCATATCACCCCTCTCTGCTCTGGCAGGTGTCTCCACATTCTGTTATTTACAGTCTCTGTGGTACATGTGGTATTATACACATTTGATTACTGACTTTCAAAGCAAGAATTGTGTGTGTGAGTTTTTGTAAAGCTTCTCAGGCACTTTGTATCACTGGGCTCCAACTCTCAGAGCACAATAATAGAGAGCTGAATCTGACAGAGTCACACTGTTAATAATGAGTTCAGTGGATGATTGAGATGTTGTCGACTGAAACCGACGGTCTGGAATATTATCAAGACTGCTGTATGATCGAGCACCTTTATACAGTAAATATTCTGGTTCAGTATTAGGATACTGTCTGTACCAGTAAAGCAAAATATTATTGCTGCTTGAATCATAAGAGCATCTCAGTGTCACAGACTCTCCTTCTCTCCTGGTTATATTCATATCTTCATCTTTTGGTCCAATGCTGTCAGAAAACACACCTGGAAGTAATATAAGACACTTCACAAATACAAACCTCTTAGTGAAACTAAAAAGGAGACATAAAAACACATACACATATAACTGATGTAAAGTGTACTCTGTACTCATACAGATATGATGCACTGCTTAACTTGTGTTTAAGAATTGATAAAAGTGTGATTTACCTGATATAATTATGAGGATCAATAAATACCTCTCCATGTTGATATTTCAGATCTGAACTGTTTTTAAAAGTATTGACAATTGTCCTATGTTGATTTGAATGATAAATTATACCATAATTAATAGTGTACATAAATCATAGGTAAATGAATGCCCTTTTGTGAACTGATTTGCTTTATATTAATAATGTGGGTGTGGACTGTGATAAGACCTGCCCCCTTTTCTGCCAATACAGGCATCGCTTTTGATCTGCTTGCTATTAATTCTATTTTAATTTTAATTATATTTGTGAATTGAAATGATCAATGCAATGATACAAATTAAGCTTTTGTAAATATACATGTGTGACAAAGAATGAAGTAAAAATGAATGAATGTGTCAGAATGGGGATCAACACTGATGAAGGTTTCTGTCTGAGTGTTGAGTGTGTTTGAGTCACAGTGGGCCTCAGAGCACAGTAATACACAGCAGAGTCAGACACACGCAGATCCTGGATCATCAGAGGAACTGATTCTGATGACACTTCAGAGTGAAATCTCTTCTTAAACTCAGTGTCCTGATCTCCTCCATATTTGTTTTTCCTCAGCATGTATTTAGGAATGTCGTTTTCTCTCTGGATGTACCAGAAGAGGTCTGGTGTTGTTGTAGATGCAGTATATTTGCACTGTAATGTGACTGATCCTCCTTCAGGTTTAGTTACATGATTATCTGGCTGATCAACTCTATCTTCTGGTCTGCATTCTGAAAATATATGAGATTAATGTTACAAATGGCATTATTCAATTAAAAAATAACTTACATTTTACATGTAAAAGTATATATACCAAGAATAAATGAAGCAAATATTAATGCTTCCAGCCATAGTTGCATTGTTTGATAGAGTGATATCCAAGTTTGATTCAGTCGGTCTGAGAGAGAAGTCTGTTATTCAGAGCATTGGTTTGTTTCTGATAGTGAGGAGGATCTCAGTTCACTGTCAGATGAACATGCTTAACAATATAAATATACTGTGCATATCACCCTCTACTGGTTTATTTTAGGTATTGCAAAAGGTTGAAATGCCATTTTCTCACCATAAACATGTCCCTATACTTTGACATTATTTATTTATATATTTTTGGTAACACATCGCATATTAATACTGATAGCTGCTTAAGTTTGAAAATGATTGGTTTCCAGGGGAATATTTCCAGCACATGGGTCTGAATCTAATACAGATAATAATATGAACATTACACTTTTCATTGTTTTGTATAAATAAATAATAAAATGAAAAGGTCAATGATAGGCCATGTAGTTAAAACAGAAGTTATTCCAGAATGCTATTGGAAGCATAAATCAATATAATTTGACACTTTCATTATTTATTTATTTTTAATGTCTGTTTCTGTTTTTTCATGATCAGTTTTATTCTTAATTTACAATTAAAATGTATTACCATTAATGCTGCATAAAACATAAACAGTGTAATATATACTGTAGGTAAATGTATACTGTAGATACTGAACGCCTTTTTGATGTTCAACAGGTGTTACCATATCCTCTCATTTATAGTCTCTGTGGTTTACAAAAGAGATGTCCGTGGTTTGATACTGATGTGATTCCTGTTGTTCAAAGCAGTAATAGTGTGTGTGAGTTTTTGTAAAGCTTTTCAGGCATTTTGTATCACTGGGCTAATACTCTTAGAGCACAATAATAGAGAGCTGAATCTGACAGAGCTGCTGCTTTAATAATGAGTTCAGTGGATGACTGGGATGTTTTTGACTGAAACCGGCCTGGTACATCAGAATGTCCGCTGTATGATCGAGCACCTTTATACAGTAAATATTCTGGTTCTCTGTTTGGATACTGTCTGTACCAGTAAAGATACACATAATTGCTGCTAGCATCATATGAGCATCTCAGTGTCACAGACTCTCCTTCTCTTCTGATCATATTAGTATCCTTGTCAGCTGGACCAATACTATCAGCAAATGCACCTGCAATACAATTTGAGAAATCACAATAGAAGATTAAATCATCAGACAGTTTCTCTTGCCAAAAACACCAGGAGATTTTAAGAGTGTATATTATATCCACCTGAAACTGTAATGGCAATCACTAGTAAATATCTGTCCATGTTGATTCCTCAGTTTAAACAGGTTTTGATAATGGTTTAAGGTTAGCTGTGTATCTTTCTTTAAGGTTTATACATGTGCACTAAACTAAATGTGATAAATGATCAAAAACACTGAATAGATAAATGACTGCAGTGGGAGGGGCTCTGAGGAGGAGTCTGACTGAACCACAGTTCCTCAATACTGAACGTCTCCTCCTCCTTAAGGATTCTGGATGTACTTTTAATACTTTTCAATGTTCTGATGTTTGTTTTATCAATCTCTTCAAGTACATTGATTCAAACACTGACTCCCCTTTTTTAAAATTTGATGAACTAAACTAATGCTAGAAGATCATTTGACATTATTATTAGAAGAAGCTTAAAAATAAGACTTTAAATGATTGTATATTTTATATTGTTATTCTCAACTACTATATTATTTTATTAATTTATGATCCATTATATACATTTCATTTTTATCAATGTCAGCTGTTAAATAATACTTTAGATAAAATGAACTTGTTGAAATCTACAGCAGACTCTTGTTTCAGCCTCTCTTTGATAAAGTTGTACTAACACTGACACATATCAGAGACCTGCAGGAGGAGTCTGACTGAACCACAGTTCCTCAATACTGAACGTCTCCTCCTCCTCAAGGATTCATTATGGTTATGTATTTGTCATCAATATCAGAGAAATGTGTTTTTGTGTGAGTGTTGAGTGTGTTTGAGTCACAGTGGGCTTCAGAGCACAGTAATACACAGCAGAGTCAGACACACACACATCCTGGATCATCAGAGGAACTGTTTCTTATGTGGAATCCAGTTTGGCATGAAATCTCTCCTCAAATTCAGGCTCTGTCGTTCCTTTCCCAATGGAAAAGTCACTCAGAATGAATGTTGGTGATCTGTTTGGAAGCTGTTTGTACCAGAAGAGATAAGCATTTGCAGAGCTCATGAGGGTATAATTACACAATAAAGTCACTTGATTTCCCTCAGCAGAAGTCTCTTCTCTTGAAGGCTGATCAACACTGTCCTGTCCCCAGCACACTGGAAGAGATGGACATGAATTAACAATCATTTACAGATACTCAAATAAATAAAGTGTAAATGAAAGACTGTTCTTACCTAAATCATGTGCCGTGAAGAAAAGAACAATAATCAGCCATTTTGTCATTGTTGCTCTGAGTTGAAGAGAGTGAGAGAAAAACAACTAATGTGAGTCTCTCCTTATGGTGAATCTCTCTTTAGCTTCTCTTGATTATTTTCAGCAACTGCACAAGAATTTAAGGGATGCTTCCCCCTGCTGGTGAATTTAGTGTATTAACCACCTCGTTTTTGAGTTCATTTTCATAATTACATTTGTCAAGCTGTGATGTACTACATTTACATTTACATTTACATTTAGTCTCTTAACAGACGCTTTTCTCCAAAACGACTTACAAATGAGAGTAGTAGAAGCAATCAAATCAACATGAACAGTCATAGTTTCATCAGTTTCATCAGCAAAGTGCTCATGTTTTTTTTTTTTTTTTTTGTACTAAAGTCATTTGGGATGATCTAGTATGTTTTTTTGTCTGTTATTTTGATCCCTTTACATTTTCTTTCAATTGCCTTTATAACTTGAAATAAATGTCATTTGTAACCACACACAGGTGTTTCCACTGGTGTAATTATATTGTGTGAATTATAGATTGTGGGTTTGAAGTAGCTTGAGATCAAAGTGGAAAAATGAATTAGAGTTTTTGTACAGCTTCACATAGACTTTGTATCACTGGGCTCCATAGAGCACAATAATAGAGAGCTGAATCTGACAGAGTCACACCGTTAATAATGAGTTCAGTGGATGATTGTGATGTAGTCGACTGAAAGCGAGGATCAGAGGGGTTCCCAGTATCACTATTTGAACGAGCATTTTTCCATATTAAATACTGAGGCTCTCCATTACGATACTGTCTGTACCAGAAAAGTGTAACATAACTGGTGTCTGTTTCATATGAGCAGCTGAGGGTCACAGTCTCTCCTTCCTTCTTTATTACAGTTTCTTTATTTGGCCCAATCTTGTCTGCAGTCATCACACCTAAAACAAAGAAATAGGAAAATTTCAGTCAAGTTGCACACAATAATTTCTTAGAATGTTTTTCTGCATCACTAGAATGAATAAAATGAATCATTTTGTACCTGAAGTCAGAAATAAAATCAGAAACAGGTGTTTTTCCATGTTTCTACAGATCTGTTCATGTTCTCTGTGCTCCGATGCTAATGCTTTAGTTCAGAGCTCACAGAAGAGGAGTGTCTTCAGTGTCTTCATCTTTGCTTCAGATGCAGGTGATTGGTTGGAAGTGACAGTTTTGAACACAAGAACAAGAGCCTTGAAAGAAAGAAATCAGAGTGTGTGATGGAGACCTATATGTGCTGCTTAAAAACCAAATACACACACATTCTGGATCATATTGAACTGCACTCTGTTAAAACTGAAGAAATAATGAAAACAATTTAAATACTGTAGATCTGCTCTGCTTGAGTCAAACTGCACAAAAAGCACATTATTTATTGTTTATTACTGATAGGATTCTCACTTCATGAAATATGATTTTATAATATGTTCCTAATGGTTTAGTGTTGCTTTGGCAAAGTTGGAGAGTTTTTATTTATTTTGCATGTTTTTGTGTGAGTGTTGAGTGTGTTTGAGTCACAGTGGGCTTCAGAGCACAGTAGTACACAGCAGAGTCAGACACACACAGATCCTGGATCATCAGAGGAACTGATCTTGATGTGGAGTTCAATGTTGCAGAAAATCTCTTCTTAAATTCAGACTCAATAGTTCCTTCACCAAATGTATATTTATTCAGAATAAATGTTGGTGATTTGTTTGGTAGCTGTTTGTACCAGAAGAGATAAATATTAGTATCTGATGCTTTGGTAGTGTAATTACACGTTAAAGTTATTTGATCCTCTTCATTTCCAGTCATTTCTCTTGAAGGCTGTTCAACTCTGTCTTGTCCCCAGCACACTGAAAAATAGATTTAACTATTACTCATTTACATATATTAATTAACTCACATATAAACTAAAATAATTAAGTGTAAATTCTTACCAAAATTCTGTGCTGTGAGGAAAAGAGTACTAATCACCCATTTTTCCATTGTTGAGACAAAGATATTAATATTTTAACATGTATTCTGTCTCTCTGTCAGATCTGACTGAAGCTCTGTTTCATCTGTGCTGCTCTTCTCTAGATATTTCAAGTCTTCAAGTCCTCACATGACTCGTGTCTCTTTGAGGAATGCTGCCTCCCTGTGGTAAATTTGGGTATTTCTAACATTTTATCCAAAGTGACTTTAAATATGAAATACAATCAGAAGCAATAAACCAAAGCAGTAACACAGTACACCTATCATGCAGAACCTGATTATCAGATTTCTGCAAACACCCTGTAGACATGCTCCCGGAGGAGGTGTGTTGTTTTTGGAGGACAGAGTTTAAATTAACAACAGTAATAAAAATATATTATATATTATATGCCAGACTATATATATATATATATATATATATATATATATATATAGTCTGGTAATCAAGTTTAAAACAGGTTACAATAAAAGACAAAATTAAAAACCTAACTCGGCAATATTTTCAACATTGTGAATACTCACACATAGTTTTTGTATGAGTGTTGAGTGTGTTTGAGTCACAGTGGGCTTCAGAGCACAGTAATACACAGCAGAGTCAGACACACACACATCCTGGATCATCAGAGGAACTGATCTTGTTAATGTGTTTAGACTTGCATTAAATCTCTTCTTGAACTCTTCATCATTATCTCCATAAGCACCGACTCTGTTCAGCATGTATTTTGGGACTCCATTCACTTTTTGCTGGTACCAGAAGAGAGTTTGGGATGGATCGGTGGTTGTATATGTACAATTGATTGTTAAAGCTGCACCTTCAACAGCAGTTTGAACTCTCATATTCTGGTGGACGGCATCCTCAGATTTACACCCTGAAATTTAGAAAAACATTTACCAATTTAATTCATTCAATCATTTATTCTTAAATTAAATGTTTAAATATCTACTTACCCAAGAAATATGAGATAAACAACACAAAATATTTTTTCCAGTGTGTCATCATAATACTGTAATTGTGCTGTATGAATTAAACTAAATTGAATGAACAGCAGTTTTAACCCCCTTGCTGCTTCAGACTCTCTTTGCTAAAGTTACACTGAAGACATTTACAAACACCTGGAGGAGGAGACAGACTATACCACAGTATCTGAATGCAGAGAGCATGAAGGATTTGTGATTCATTTGGACACTTGCGTGTCATGGTATTGAAGATTTCACATAAAGTTTGAATGAATATATTTTAAACTTTTTGCATTTCTCAATTATATGGAAAAAGTGCAGATTAATTAAACAGATGAAATAAAAAATATGGAATAAAGTTGTTAGTTGAATTGGTTAAAGGGATAGTTCAGTTTTGTCATCATTTATTTGCCTCATGTTTGTTCCAAACCGGCATGACTTTCTTTCCTCTGTTTAACACCAAAGGATATTTTGAGAAATGTCTCAGTGTTTTTTGTCCATAATGGAAGTGAATGGGAACTGTTTGGGTACCAATATATTTCAAAATATCTTATTTTGTGTTCTGCAGAAGAAAGTAAGTCATGTAGGTTTAGGACAAGATGAGGGTGAGTAAATCATGGGAGAATTTTCATTTTGGTGTGAACTGTTCCTTTAATATCATGCTTATGAAACTCTTTTTACATTGTAATTTATTTTCTCTTTTTTATATTTATTGTATTTGATGTTAGTGAATGTAATATGATGACAGGAGCCATTTGTGGTTGATCTCAGTGTTCTGTTGTCACTTCAGATCACAGTACAGAAGAGTCAGACACACATCCTGATCATCAGAGGAACTGATCTTGATGTGGAACATACGATGGATTGGCCCTATTTTACAGTTGAGAATGAGAATATAATTCAGTTTTGATTATCTACATCACCGTATAGAGTTATGTTCAGGAATAGCTTTAAAACATGACATAAACAAACTGCGTTCACCTTATTTTTAACATAAAAAATGTGCGTATGGCCATTTGTAACTTGAATGTGTCGGGTTTCTGGTCTCATCCTCTTTGCAAGATAAGGTGGATAAACATCCCATACAACAAGTTCTTCTAGTGTGATGTCATATCCTTTCTTCTCCTCTCTCTTCATTACTCCAGAATTGTTCAACAGGTGTTACCACATACAGTCCCAGTGGTTTAGAAATATAAATGTGGTGTGATAAACATTTGATAACTGGCTTTTAAAGCAAGAATTTGAGATGTGAGTTTTTGTAAAGCGTCTCAGGCACTTTGTATCACTGGGCTTCAACTCTTAGAGCACAATAATAGAGAGCTGAATCTGACAGAGTCACACTGTTAATAGTGAGTTCAGTGGATGATTGAGATGTTGTCGACTGAAACCGACGGTCCGGTATATCAGAATAAAAATCAGAGTTGTATGCTCGAGCACCTTTATACAGTAAATATTCTGGTTCTCTGTTTGGATACTGTCTGTACCAGTAAAGATAGACATAATTGCTGCTAGCATCATATGAGCATCTCAGTGTCACAGACTCTCCTTCTCTAATGATCATATTAGTGTCCTTGTCAACTGGACCAATGCTATCAGCAAATGCACCTGCAATACAATTTGAGAAATCACAATAGAGCATTAAATCATCAGCCAGTTTCTCTTGCCAAAAACACCAGGAGATTTTAAAAGTGTAAATTATATCCACCTGAAACTGTAATGGCAATCACTAGTAGATATCTGTCCATGTTGATTCCTCAGTTTAAACAGGTTTTGATAATGGTTTAAGGTTAGCTGTGTATCTTTCTTTAAGGTTTATACATGTGCACTAAACTAAATGTGATAAATGATAAAAAACACTGAATAGATAAATGACTGCAGTGGGAGGGGCTCTGAGGAGGAGTCTGACTGAACCACAGTTCCTCAATACTGAACGTCTCCTCCTCCTTAAGGATTCTGGATGTACTTTTAATACTTTTCAATGTTTTGATGTTTGTTTTATCAGTTTCTTCAAATACATTGATACAAGCACTGACCCCTTTTTTTATTTGATGAACTAAACTAATGCTAGAAGATCATTTGACATTATTGTACTTGGGGATATTATTAGAAGAATCATAAAAAAAAAAAAAAAATTAAGAGACTTTTACCATTAAATGATTGTATATTTTATGTTGTTATTCTCAACTACTATATTATTTTATTATTATTTGATTCATTATAGTTATGCATTTTTCTCAACGTCAGAGAGTAGTTATTGTGTGAGTGTTGAGTGTGTTTGAGTCACAGTGGGGTTCAGAGCACAGTAATACACAGCAGAGTCAGACACACGCAGGTTCTTGATTGTCAGAGGAACTGAATTTGAGTCCAAACTGGCATTAAATCTCTCTTCAAATTCAGAACTGCTACTTGATCCAAACTTGTATTTCATCAGTATATATTCAGGAAGACCATTAAAGCGTTGAATGTACCAGAAAAGATATGGAGCAGACTGAAGTGTTTCATATTCACAGCTCAGGGTAACCTGATGTCCTTCAGTGGCAGTTTTTGTCTCATTTGACTGATTAACAGTGTCTTTCCCAAAGCATCCTGTGAATGCATAATAACATAATTATACAAGCAATGTCATTTTAATAATGCAGTTATTTACAGCAATAAAGGTTTGATTACTTACCATACAAATTAAAGGCCAAAATGAATAAAACAGGCATTCTGTGAGACATCTTTGTTTAAGGAAATGGGAAAATGTCATTCATAGCAGCTTTGTTTTCTGCTTGTCATGTTGAGATAGTGATGATGTTCAACCGCAGATGTTTCTTTTCAATCAAGACTTACAATAATAAACATGAGGTGGTGTCATGTGTATGTAGATAGCGCCATCTTCAGGCTAAAAAAAATTAACTTCTGTGTCCCATTTTCCATTGTAACACACACACACACACACACATTTATTTGTATAGCGCTTTTCACAATACATATTGTTTCAAAGCAGCTTTACAGGCAGTGCATGTCAACATTACAATTTAGAGTAATCTGTTGTCAGAGTTGACTGTGTCTAAATTATGTAATTTACATATAATCACACAGTTAGCTAACAATGTTTTAATAATTATAATATAGCAAATTAATTTAAGGTAGAAACAATGGAAGTAATGAATACATGTTAACAAGAGTTAGGACATATAGCAATAACAAAAAGAAAAAAGGTAACCAGTGTAGAGATGATAAAATTGGTGTTATATGATCATATTTTCTTGACCTAAAACTCTAGCAGCTGCATTTTGGACTAACTGTACCTTGTTTACTGAGGAAGCAGGACAACCAGCTAATAATGCATTACAGTAATCCAGACTAGACATCATGAATGCATGAACTTTTCTGCATCAGAAACAGATAACATGTCCCGTAGCTCAGCTATGTTTCTGGGGTGGAAGAAGACTGTTTTCTTAACATATGAAATATTTTATTTTCAAAAGACAAGTTGCTGTCTAATATAACACCCACATCTTTAACTGCAGAGGATGGAGTAACAGTACATCCTTCTGAATGCAGATTGTAGTCTGTGAGATTCTGTGTACAAGTTTTTAGTCCAATAATTAATACTTCAGTCTTATCTGAATTTAATAGAGGAAAATTACTGGTCATCCAATGTTTTACTTCTTTAACACACTCTGTCAATCTGGATAATTAACAAAATCAGTAACAAAATCCAAAACCATTTTAAAATGAAATAAAATAAAATAAACAACTGTTGTTGGTATAGATCAGATCACATTATCAGCTAAAAAGCAACAACGACTTCTTGATTGTTTTGTTTTTGTTTGAAGGTTCAATACAGTCACTTCTGACTTAAACCTGAATATGAATTAATGAAAAGTTTTAAAAAAGTAATGTACATTTATGTTGTTTTAAGAGGTTTTCATAAAGGAAGGAACATATTATATAAGTAACAATTGGCAAAGCATTTTCCTAGAGTTTGTGGCAAATGTGAATCTGTTGTTTTTGTTGTTGTTTTTAAGTTAATAAGTAATAAGTAGGTTCACAGAGTCCTTATAACAGTGGAAGTAATCACATCAGAGGTTGAACAACACTACTCAGATGCTCACAGTGTTTTTGTGTGAGTGTTGAGTGTGTTTGAGTCACAGTGGGCTTCAGAGCACAGTAATACACAGCAGAGTCAGACACACACACATCCTGGATCATCAGAGGAAATGATTTTGAAATTGTGTTGAGTTCACTGCGAAATCGATCCCTGAACCGAATTTCATTACTACTAAATCGGTCCAGTATGTATTCTGGAAATCCTTTCTTTTTTTGCTGGT
Organism: Megalobrama amblycephala; assembly: GCF_018812025.1. Classification (NCBI taxonomy): domain Eukaryota; kingdom Metazoa; phylum Chordata; class Actinopteri; order Cypriniformes; family Xenocyprididae; genus Megalobrama; species Megalobrama amblycephala. Next base: position 39,047,122 of record NC_063060.1, on the reverse strand, counting down.
ACCAGAAGAGATTTTGCATTACATCTGTTGTTTCATATTGACAGTTGATTGTTACAGCTGCACCTTCAACAGCAGTTTGAACTCCTGGATTTTGTTCAACTCTGTCCAGAGAATCACATCCTGTAATGTATAACATCACTGATGAGGATCATATTCATATTAGAAGAATATTACAGCATGAATACTTACAGAATCTGACTTACCCCAGAAATATGTGATGAAGAAGACTACAATTCTTTGCCAGTTTGCCATCACAGAAATTGTTAAATAATACTTTAGATAAAATGAACTTGTTGAAATCTACAGCAGACTCTTGTTTCAGCCTCTCTTTGATAAAGTTGTACTAACACTGACACATATCAGAGACCTGCAGGAGGAGTCTGACTGAACCACAGTTCCTCAATACTGAACGTCTCCTCCTCCTCAAGGATTCATTATGGTTATGTATTTGTCATCAATGCCAGAGAAATGTGTTTTTGTGTGAGTGTTGAGTGTGTTTGAGTCACAGTGGGCTTCAGAGCACAATAATACACAGCAGAGTCAGACACACACACATCCTGGATCATCAGAGGAACTGTTCCTAATGTGGAATCCAGTTTTGCATGAAATCTCTCCTTAAATTCAGGCTCGGTCGTTCCTTTCCCAATGGAAGATTCACTCAGAATGAATGTTGGTGATCTGTTTGGAAGCTGTTTGTACCAGAAGAGATAAGCATTTGCAGAGCTCATGAGGGTATAATTACACAATAAAGTCACTTGATTTCCCTCAGCAGAAGTCTCTTCTCTTGAAGGCTGATCAACACTGTCCTGTCCCCAGCACACTGGAAGAGATGGACATGAATTAACAATCATTTACAGATACTCAAATAAATAAAGTGTAAATGACGAAAGACTGTTCTTACCTAAATCATGTGCCGTGAAGAAAAGAGCAATAATCACCCATTTTGTCATTGTTGCTTTGAGTTGAAGAGAGTGAGAGAAAAACAACTAATGTGAGTCTCTCCTTATGGTGAATCTCTCTTTAGCTTCTCTTGATTATTTTCAGCAACTGCACAAGAATTTAAGGGATGCTTCCCCCTGCTGGTGAATTTAGTGTATTAAACATCTCGCTTTTGAAATTCATTTTAAATTTTTGATTATTTAATTATATAAACCATGGACTGCAATGTCCTATGACTGGTTGTGTAAAATAATATTACATATAGGGTTCAGCCTTATAATATTTGAGGAATGATACATTCTTAATTAATAGATTTTCTGAGCATTAACATGACATATGTTCAAGCTGCCAGCATTTAAATCATGTTTATTAATATATATTTGTTATTTAATTTTTACAATTTTTAATTTTTATTATTCTAAACTAAATTATAACTAAAGTCAGAATCGATTAATCAGATTAAATCAGAAGTGAAATGACATTTATTGGATTGATCAGACTTTTTCAGGCAGACTAATGTAATGTTTAATCACATTTATCAAGCTGTGATGTACTAAAGTCATGTGGGATGATCTTATTTGTCTGTTATTTTGATCTCTTCCATTTTTCTTTCAATTTCCCTTTATAACTTGAACTAAATGTCATTTGTAACCACACACAGGTGTTTCCACTGGTGTAATAATATTATGTGAATTATAGATTGTGGGTTTGATGCAGCTTGAGATCAAAGTGAAAAATGAATTTGAGTTTTTGTACAGCTTCACACAGACTTTGTATCACTGGGCTCCAACTCTTAGAGCACAATAATAGAGAGCTGAATCTGACAGAGTCACACTGTTAATAATGAGTTCAGTGGATGTTTGAGATGTAGTCGACTGAAAGCGAGGATCTGAGGGTTTCCCAGTACCACTCAATGAACGAGCATTTTTCCACATTAAATACTGAGGTTCACTATTAAGATACTGTCTGTACCAGTAAAGTCTGACATAACTGCCGTCTGTTTCATATGAGCAGCTGAGGGTCACAGTCTCGTCTTCCTTCTTTATAACAGTTTCTTTATTTGGCCCAATCTTGTCTGCAGTCATCACACCTAAAACAAAGAAAAATTTCAGAGAAAGAGTCAAGTTGCATAAAAAATATTTCTTACACTGTTTTTCTGCATCACTAGAATAAATAAAGGGAATCATTTTGTACCTGAAGTCAGAAATAAAATCAGAAACAGGTGTTTTTCCATGTTTCTACAGATCTGTTCATGTTCTCTGTGCTCCGATGCCAATGCTTTAGTTCAGAGCTCACAGAAGAGGTGTGTCTTCAGTGTCTTCATCTTTGGTTCAGATGCAGGTGATTGGTTGGAAGTGACAGTTTTGAACACAAGAACAAGAGCCTTGAAAGAAAGAAATCAGAGAGTGTGTGATGGGGACCTATATGTGCTGCTTAAAACCCAAATACACAAACACATTCTGGATCATATTGAACTGTACTCTAAAACTGAAGAAATAAAAATAATGAAAACAATTTAAATACTGTAGATCTGCTCTTCTTGAGTCTAACTGCACAAAGAGCACATTATTTATTGTTTATTACTGATAGGATTCTCACTTCATGAAATATGATTTTATGATATGTTTCGAATGGTTTAATGTTGCTTTGGCAAAGGTGGAGAGTTTTTATTTATTTTGCATGTTTTTGTGTGAGTGTTGAGTGTGTTTGAGTCACAGTGGGCTTCAGAGCACAGTAATACACAGCAGAGTCAGACACACACACATCCTGGATCATCAGAGAAACTGATCTTGATGTGGAGTTCAATGTTGCAGAAAATCTCTTCTTAAATTCATCCTCAGTATTTCCTCCACCAAATGAATATTTATTCAGAATCAATGTTGGTGATTTGTTTGGTAGCTGTTTGTACCAGAAGAGATACACATCTGCATTTGAAGCTTTGGTAGTGTAATTACACATTAAAGTTATTCGATCCTCTTCATTTACAGTCATTTCTCTTGAAGGCTGTTCAACTCTGTCTTGCCCCCAGCACACTGAAAAATAGATTTAAATATTACTCATTCACATTAATTAACTCGCATATAAATAAAGGGTAAATTATGTTCTTTCTTACCAAAGTCCCGTGTTGTGAGGAAAAGAGTAATAATAATCAGTTTTTGCATTGCTGAGATAAGGAGATTATTTTAACATATATTCAATGAATGTGTCTCTGTATCTTTACTGAAGCTCTCTGTTTCCTCTCTGCTGCTCTTCTCTTGATATTTCAAGTCTTCAAGTAGCTCTAGGTCCTCACATGGCACAGTGCTGGTTACACTTTAAGTGATGCTGCCCCCCTGTGGTAAAAATATGTATTTCTAACACTTAACCACCTTATGTTTACATTTTGTAAAAGGCATGAACAGTTATTTTTGCAGCTGACTCATTGCATATGTATTTGTAGGAGTTTTACTTTCAGATGCAAAATTTAAGTGGGGAGAGTATTTAAATAAACTATGAAACATGATTTACTAAGGTTAGCAGTTGTCAATTTACTGGCATTTGTGCTATATTATTTAATGCTGAAAAACATGTATTAACCCATTTTGTGCTCGAATTGGCTGCGTCTGTGTTCTTTAGTTTGTACGTTGTCAATAAATCACTTTTCACTCCCATCTACATTTTTATGGGATTGCAATCTCAGGTCTTCATCAACACCAACTATTATTTTCTTTATTATCAGAGAAATAATCTCATACATTACCATACTGTTGCATAAAATATTGTGGGTAGCAGGTGTATGTTCAAAGTGAATGAAAATGAAAAGTTTTTGTACAGCTTCACATAGACTTTATATCACTGGACTGCTACTCTTACAGCACAATAATAGAGAGCTGAATCTGACAGAGTCACACCATCATTAATGAGGTTATTGGTTGATTGAGATATCGACAGAAACATTAAATACTGAAGTTCTCTATTAAGATACTGTCTGTACCAGTAAAGTCTGACATAACTGCTGCTTGTATCATATGAGCAGCTCAGAGTCACAGACTCTCCTTCTCTAATGATGAGATTTGAACCCATATTTGGTCAAATCAGGCCCTCAGCTATCACACCTGCAAACATGAACAGAAAGAAATGTGTTACAAACATGAGAGAATATACATTGATAGACATTACATTTGAATAATCCATATACTCACTATACTGTAGTGAAAAGTGTGGTTGCTTACCATAGGTCATAATTAAAAACATGAACAAAGAAATGTGTTACAAACATGAGATCATACAATATAAATTGATACACATTACATTTGAATAATCCATATCACTATACTGTAATGGAAAGAGTGTGGTTGCTTACCATTAAAATCAAACTTAGATGTTTTTCCATGTTTAAAAGCTGATTTGAGTTTGCTCGTGCTCTCAGCGCTCTGTCCTGTAGTTTCTTACAGCGACTCTCTGATATTCAGTGTTCGGCACTAAAGATCTTCATGTGAAATGCTGCGCTGCATTTGTGTCTTTATCTACTCTGATGATGTGTTTCATTCGATTTGTGCAGCCCAAAAAGTTAACAATGCTTTAAGTGAATGAATTGTTTTTAAAAGACTCTTCTGATTCAACAAACCATTCATCCAAAATGGACAATTCTACTGTTATTTATTCAATTGTTTCTATATATAGGTTATTACTTTAATCATATTCCCTAGAACATTGTAATTGTGTCCACCTAAAAAATGTAAACGTAATTATAATTTTTTTGTCCTTATGTGAGTCTTTAGGGTACTGATTGAGAGACATATTCATTATGTGTAACTTCTTTTCATTTAGGATCATTTTAGTCTGCACATCAGCAGTGAGATCTTCTCTGACAATATATTTATTGTGCTGTCCATCATAACACATGACAGGAACTGGTCTGCAGTAGCTGCCTGTTTTTGAATGAAAGTGAGACACATGTGATCACAGTGGGCTTCAGAGCGCAGAAATACAGCAGATCCTGAATCATCAGAGGAACTGTTCCTGATGTGGAGTTCAGTGTGGCAGATCACCTTTGGTCATTTGTTTGGCAACTTTTTGTACCAGAAGAGACTCTGTCCTGTCCTCAGCACTCTGGAAAATACATTTAACTCAAACATACATAAAGCATATGTATAAAAATGCTCTTACCAAATATGCAATAGAGCTATTATCAGCCATTTTGACATTGTGGTTTAGTTTAGTGCTGCAAAGTTACAGAAAGAGATCTCATTTACTGATTTACTTTGATTCAGTATATATTGCTAATGTCTGAAATCTGACAGACTGTTTTTTCCTCAGAAGGATTCACAGGGTTTTTTTTCCCACATAGTCACTTTTATATTCCAAGATCAGACTTTTCGTACAACCAGTGTCTATATTAATTTAACCAAATTATTTAAGCTCTTTTTCTTTGTTCTGCTTCTACAAATTAAGTTAATTGGAATGAAAAATAAATGATCCAGTTAAATCAAATTGCAATAAACTGAGTGTAAAATTAGAGCACATCCATGGCATTGTGGGTTATAAGAGAAATATCATAGTGGCTGTGAGAAGAAGGAGAATAAAATAAATAAAAAACATTTTAAAATAATCTTTGAAAAACAAACAACAAAAAAAAAAAAACATGATAAATATGATGCTATTAGCTGAAATGACTGAATCTATTATGTAGTCTGTGAATGTCACAATTGCTTACAAACTTGTTTATCTTTTGTGAATTGTTTCACTTCTATTGCTACTTATTTTTTAACATATACTGTACTGTATATCTGGATACAATTTCTTATTACGCTCACATGCAGGTGTTTCCACTTTTTTTTTTTTTAATTTCTGTGTATAATAGATTGTGGTTTTGATGTGGTTCAGTTTCAAAGAGTAAAATGAATTTGAGTTTTTGTACAGCTTCACATAGACTTTGTATCACTGGGCTCCAGCTCTTAGAGCACAATAATAGAGAGCTGAATCTGACAGAGTCACACTGTTAATAATGAGTTCAGTGGATGTTTGAGATGTAGTCGACTGAAAGCGAGGATCAGAGGGGTTCCCAGTATCACTATATGTACGAGCATCTTTCCACATTAAATACTGAGGTTCACTATTAGGATACTGTCTGTACCAGTAAAGTGTAACATATTGGCTGTTTGTCTCATATGAGCAGCTCAGTGTCACAGACTCTCCTTCTGTATGGATGAAATCTGCACCCTTATTTGGCCCAATCTGGTCTGCAGCCATTATACCTGCAAACGTGAACATAAACATAAACATAAAAATGTGCGTACATTTTAAAACACGTCTAGGTTTCAGTCACATTACACATAATTATCTATTTTCCATAGCTCTGACATCAAATGATATTTTAACTGAAGTCATGATTAAAATCAGAACCAAGTGTCTGTCCATGTTCTCTAAGTCAGATCAGTTGTGTTGATGCTCTGAGTTTCTGCAGTTACTCAGGAGGAACTGAGTCATAAAGTCACTCAGGAACTTCCTGCTCTCTGTTGAGATGAAGCTGTTCGACAGTTTACAATTGAGTTTATAATTCAATTAATATAGAAACAAAACCTTCAAAAATATTTAAAGAGTAAAAACTCTTCAAACATATTTGCAAATACTGAAAAAAACCAAACAGACTCATTTTTATTGTATAGACAAATAAATGAATGAACGAGCGAATGAACAAGAGCTGTAAATGAGATATCTGTTATTTTGTAAATAGAAAAGGTGGAGCTAATGATCCTGTAATGAGGCTTGATCATATGAATATGTGGTGAATATCGCCATCTTATGGTTACCAAAAAGCGTTATAAACTGAGAGTCAAGATTAATTTTAGTAGTTTCCTCCAAAAAAAGTTTACATTCTGTTTCTTTTCTTCTTGTATATTTTAATGTTTTATTCTTTATAAATGCGTCTAGCAGTTACACTGTGAAATGCACCTTTCATTACAACACATATAATACATTTAATGTTGGGTTTGTACAAAGTTATTATTGTAACGAAGGGAGACTCACAGGCAGGGATCCAAATGCAGCGTTTATTAAAGTTAAGCGTGGTCATATAGGCAGGGTAAACCAGGGGCAAACAGGAACAGCAGAGGGTAGACAGAATCGTAATCCAGGTACAGGCAGAGGTCAGGACTGGCAGATAACATACACAGGTCGGTATACAAAGCAAGGGTCAGAGGTAGGCAGCACAGGATCGTCAAACAGGAAACAGGCAGGCAGACAGAATAATAACGCTTAGAAATGACACCAGAGTAATCAAGACTTCGCGGTGAGGTGGTGTGTGTGTGTGAGTCTTTTATAGTCCTGGTAATGAGTATCAGCTGGGTGTGGTGATTAGTGTGGAGTGTGCATGGCTGTATGTGGCAACAGGTGATTGGTGGAGTGAGTGCATGTGACTGACAGGGAGGATTATGGGAAATGTAGTCCGGAGTGAACAGGAACAGACTGTGATCGTGACATAACGCCCCCCTCCCGGAAGGCGCGTCCTCGCGACGTAAAGGAACAGCTAGGGAGGGGGGGGTGGGTGCATTGGAGATCTAACAGCAGCCGGGAACGGGATCTCCAATGCAGCCCCAGGGACTCAGGCAGCCACGGCGGGTCAGGTGGCTCGGGCGGCCACGGCAGGTCAGGTGGCCTGGGCGGCCACGGCAGGTCGGGTGGTTCAGGCAACCACGGCAGGTCAGGTGGTTCGGACAGCCACGGCAGGTCAGGTGGTTCGGACAGCCACGGCAGGTCAGGAGGCTTGGACGGCCACGGCAGGTCAGGTGGCTTGGACGGCCACGGCAGGTCAGGCGGCTTGGACGGCCACGGCAGGACAGAGTCCATACATCGCCCTAGTGGCCTACAGTCCATGAATGGCCATAGTAGTTCAGGGGCCCTTACAGGCCATGGTTGAGCAGGGTCCCCACCCACAAGTTCCCCACCCTCAGCTACACTGCCCCCCCAAAAAAGTTCTTGGGGATTTCAGCGGGGCCCGTCGCAGGTTCGTGGGCAAGGAGTTCGGGTGGCGCTGGCAGGGCCAGGCGTGTGGGTGAAGCCGGCAGGGCAAGACGCCTGAGTGGCGCTGGCAGCGCAAGGAGTTTGAGTGGCGCTGGCAGGGCTGGAAGCTTGGATGGCGCTGGCAGGGCTAGAAGCTTGGGTGGCGCTGGCAGGGCTGGAAGCTTGGGTGGCACTGGCAGCGCAAGGAGCTTGAGCGGCGCTGGCAGGGCTGGAAGCTTGGGTGGTGCTGGCAGAGCGAGGAGCTCTGTAGATGCCGGCAGGGCGAGGAGCTCAGGTGGCGCCGGCAGGGCGAGGAGTACAGGCTTAAGAGGGGGAAGAACGGAAGAAGCCTTCCTCCTCCTCCTCCTCCTCTTCCGAGGATGAGGCGATGCGGCCATCTTGTCCGTAGACACAGGCGATGTGGCCCTCTTGTCCGTAGACACAGGCGATGCGGCCATCTTGTCCGTAGACACAGGCGATGCGGCCATCTTGTCCGTAGACACAGGCGATGCGGCCATCTTGTCCGTAGACACAGGCGATGCGGCCATCTTGTCCGTAGACACAGGCGATGCGGCCATCTTGTCCGTAGACACAGGCGAACTTGAGAGCGTTGCAACCGGAGTACTTGAGAGCGTTGCAACCGGTTGGCTTGAGAGCGAAGCGGCCACCGGGCTTGAGAGCGAAGCGGCCGACTGGTTTGAGAGCGAAGCGGCCGGCGAGGACCAATAACGCTTAGAAATGACACCAGAGTAATCAAGACTTCGCGGTGAGGTGGGGTGTGTGTGAGTCTTTTATAGTCCTGGTAATGAGTATCAGCTGGGGGTGGTGATTAGTGTGGAGTGTGCATGGCTGTATGTGGCAACAGGTGATTGGTGGAGTGAGTGCATGTGACTGACAGGGAGGATTATGGGAAATGGAGTCCGGAGTGAACAGGAACAGACTGTGATCATGACAATTATATCTCATTATAAACGTGTCTTTTTGTTCCATCAGACTTTTGTTCTGTGTCTGAATTGGCAGTTTGGGAATGTGATTATTTCTATTGTTATGTGCTTCAGTCTGTTTAGTAAGGCATTCAGCTCAGGTTTTTGTACAGTGTTCTTGTGTTTCCTGTGACTGTGGGCTTCAGAGCACAGTAATACAGAGCAGAGTCTGACACACGCAGATCCTGGATTGTCAGTGGAAATGATTTTGTAGTTGTGTTGAGATCGCTGCTAAATCTGTCCTCAAACTGTTTATTATTCATACCAAATCGGTCCAGCATATATTCTGGAAATCCATTCACTTTTTGCTGGTACCAGAAAAGATTTTGCAATACATCAGTTTCATATTGACAGTTGATTGTTACAGCTGCACCTTCAACAGCAGTTTGAACTCTCTGATTTTGTTCAACGCTGTCCAGAGAATCACATCCTGTAATGTAAAACATCACTGATGAGGATCATATTCATATTAGAAGAATATTACAGCATGAATACTGACAGAATCTGACTTACCCCAGAAATATGTGATGAAGAAGACTACAATTCTTTGCTAGTTTGCCATCACAGAAATTGTTAAATAATACTTTAGATAAAATGAACTTGTTGAAATCTACAGCAGACTCTTGTTTCAGCCTCTCTTTGATAAAGTTGTACTAACACTGACACATATCAGAGACCTGCAGGAGGAGTCTGACTGAACCACAGTTCCTCAATACTGAACGTCTCCTCCTCCTCAAGGATTCTGGATGTGCTTTAACAAAATTGCAGTGCTCTGATGTTTTATCATATGTTGGTTCAAACACTGACTGCTTATTTCAATTCGATGAACTAAACTAATTCTAGACAGAGAACTTGACATTGTTATTGTACTTGAGTATATTATTAGAAGAAACTTCTAATACTTCTAATACACTTAATGTTATTCTCAATATTACATATACGTTACATATAATCATGCTGCCAGCATCTAACAGGTTTTTAAAATGTAATTTTTATTTTTTAATTTTAAAATACGTTTTATTGTTTGATATACAGTATGTCCAAATCTATTGCATGCTTTGCATATTAATAGCAATCCACAAAATGTTATTTTGATATCTTCACTTTTTCTTTCAATTTCCCTTTATAACTTGAAGTAAATGTTATTTGTAACCACACACAGGTGTTTCCACTGGTGTAATAATATTGTGTGAATTATAGATTGTGGGTTTGATGTGGCTTGAGATCAAAAGGAAAAATGAATTTGAGTTTTTGTACAGCTTCACATAGACTTTGTATCACTGGGCTCCAACTCTTAGAGCACAATAATAGAGAGCTGAATCTGACAGAGTCACACCATTAATCTTGAGTTCAGTGGATGATTGAGATGTAGTCAACTGAAAGCGGCGATCAGAGGTGCTTCCACTTCCACTACTTGATCGTTCCTTATATATTAAATACTGAGGTTCACTGTTAGGATACTGTCTGTACCAGTAAAGATAAACATAACTGCCGCCTGATTCATATGAGCAGCTGAGGGTCACAGTCTCGTCTTCCTTCTTTATAATGTTAGTTTCTTTATTTGGCCCAATCTTGTCTGCAGTCATCACACCTAAAACAAAGAAAAAAGAAAATTACTGAGTCAAGTTGCACACAATCATTTCTTACACTGTTTTTCTGCATCACTAGAATGAATAAAATTAATCATTTTGTACCTGAAGTCAGAAATAAAATCAGAAACAGGTGTTTTTCCATGTTTCTACAGATCTGTTCATGTTCTCTGTGCTCCGATGCTAATGCTTTAGTTCAGAGCTCACAGAAGAGGTGTGTCTTCAGTGTCTTCATCTTTGGTTCAGATGCAGGTGATTGGTTGGAAGTGACAGTTTTGAACACAAGAACAAGAGCCTTGAAAGAAAGAAATCAGAGAGTGTGTGATGGGGACCTATATGTGCTGCTTAAAAACCAAATACACAAACACATTCTGGATCATATTGAACTCTAAAAAGTTGAAGAAATAAAAATAACTAAATGAAAATATTGTAGAGATGCTCTGCTTGAGTAGAACTTTGCAGTTTCACATCTTGCAGGTTCATCTTGACGTGATTCTTCATTGTTCCCCACAAAGAGCACTTAATTGTTTATTACTGATATGCGTCTCACTTCTTCTCACTGGTGAAATGTCATTTTATATGTTTCCACTTGGTTTATAGTGTTGCTTTGGCAAAGTTGGAGAGTTTTTATTTATTTTGCATGTTTTTGTGTGAGTGTTGAGTGTGTTTGAGTCACTGTGGGCTTCAGAGCACAGTAATACACAGCAGAGTCAGACACACACACATCCTGGATCATCAGAGGAACTGATCTTGATGTGGAGTTCAATGTTGCAGAAAATCTCTTCTTAAATTCATCCTCGGTTATTCCGTCACTAAATGTATATTTATTTAGAATGAATGTTGGTGATTTGTTTGGTAGCTGTTTGTACCAGAAGAGATACGGATTTTTATCAGTTGTAGTATAATTACACCTTAAAATAACTTGATCTCCTTCACTTGCAGTCATTTCTCTTGAAGACTGTTCAACTCTGTCCTGTCCCAAAGACACTAAGTAGATAGAAAAGGGTAAATCATTAACATGAAGTATCAGGAACGTAAACTTAAATTAATAACCTAAATGTAAGTAAACCTTGTTCTGTTAAATGTACTGAAACAGAAAAAAGAGCTTACCATCATAATGAGCTGCTGTGAGACACAGAGAAATCAAAGCCCATTTTAACATCGTTGTTCTGTGCGGTAAAAGAGCAGAAAGAGCTGAGCTCTCAAAAACTCTGTGCTTCTCTCACAGAGCTCTACTTTAAATGTTTTAATCCTGTCACATGATATAATCATACATGAAGAGTGTGATGCTGACCCCTTGTGGATGAAATTTGAAATTGAAATTTTGACTCGTTTTAGGTTGTTTTTTTGTTCTGTTAAGGACAATTCCCAGGTGAAAAAAAGTACATTTCTATAATATACTTGAAGTGCTCTATTTTCGTGCACTAATTTTGTACTTAATATACTAAAAATTCTTCTTTAGTACTTCTTAAGATCATCTTAAGAACATCTAAGTGTACTCAACTGTGCTATTTTGAGACAGCATGAAATATGAACTAAAATGTGCTTTTAATATACTATCTCTGTATTTAAAACATGTATTTAGATTCACTTATAGTACATTTGAACCCATACTGTACTACAAGTAGTAGCTAAATATATATATTTTTAAATACACTTAGATGTATTTAAGTGTATTTAACTTTTTTTAGATACACTTAGATGATCTTAAGAAGTACTAAAGAAGATTTTTTAGTATATTAAGTATAAAATTATTGCATGAAAATAAAGCACTTTTAGTACATTATAGAAGTGTACTTTTTTTTCACCTGGGTTACAAAGTGTTCAGATTACTGTGTTATCTGTTTTGAGAACAGTGAGTTTGGAGAAATGTCTAATCGACTGAGGAAAACTGTAATACAGTAAATGATGTTGCGCGCCACATGAAAAGGTGGGTAATTATTTCTGAAGGTGTGACTTGATTGTATTTATGACTTTTGAACATGCAAATAGGTGATTTGTGCTTTGTGTTTTAGACAAACACTTTTAATTTATAATAATGTATTTCAAAAATGCTCAAAATTGTGGCATGTGGCTTATTTGAATCAACAAGATGCTACTTGGCATACTGGAGGGCATCTGGGTATAATTCAAGATTCAAGAGTCTCGTTTCTCCCAAACTGTAGTAGACCATCGATTCCTCACTCTGAGCAGAAGGTTTTTGTACAGTGTTCTTGTGTTTCCTGTGACTGTGGGCCTCAGAGCACAGTAATACAGAGCAGAGTCTGATACTGCAGCAGAGGAGATGTTCAGATACACATGGTTTTCTTTTTCTTTTCTGATTTCAGTAGTGAATCTGGAATCTACATCAGACTCCTGAGCTTTAGCACCGTCTGAGATGAGCACAAGGAATTGAGGAGCTGATCCGGGATATTGACGGTACCATTGAAGATTATATGCAGATGAATAACTGCAGGATAATGTGACACTTAAACCCTCAACTGCAAACTCTTCAGGTTTGGTTGGTTTAATTTCATCTCCACACGTAGCACCTGCAAAAGTAAAACAGCTTTTAATCCTTTATGATTTTTTTTATTTAGAATGAATCAAGAAAGGTGTGATTTTTCGAATACTGCCTTAATTAAAATTCCTCACATTGTGGTTGTTTAGAATATTTAGATGCAGTACAATAAAATGAAACACTTACATGTAAAGACAAAGAGCAGAATAACAGAGAGGAGCACCATTGTGTGTGTTCACTAATGCAGCTGAACTGAGCTCTGTAACAGACTCTGAAGAGCTCCACAGGATCACAGTAGAGCCACACCTCTACCAGTAGAAATATAACTCAGACTTTGAATGTCCTGAAAGGGGAAATAATTTAGATTATAATGAAGATGTGTGTTTTTACTAAAAACATTTTTTTTTTTTTTAATAAACTATTTCTTTAAATAAAATGGCCATGACAGCATATATTAGAGACTCTATTCAGTGACACAGCAGAGTCAGACACATGAAGGTTTTGAAATGGAGTTTTTGTGGGATCTGTTGTGATGAATAAATGGAAACAACACAAAATTCCTCATGTAGATTATGATACTGATCATGAACAATTGTAGAAAAACAAGGGTTTCTAAACCCCTGTGTCAGTGTGTCATCATTCCTGAGCTGCTCAGTTATGGTGCATATCCAGACCCCTCCATCAGCCTCCAGTGGAAACGCATGAGCACCACACTCTTATCTGCCTAAGACTGACATAAAAAGTACGGAGTTAAATACAGCTAAAATTAAAATAATTGTATTCACATCTAATCATTAAGATTCTTTTCTTCATTATGGTGGATGTTTTTGGCTTCCTGCTGGTTACTGTAATAAAGCCCTGTGATTGGGTTTCACCTGTACAGTACATTAGAGTCCTCATTCATTACAGCTGCAATTTAGTTTAATTTGATGAATAATTAAAACTTTAATCAAACTCATAATAATTTAACTGCTTGAATAAGAATGAACATCATTAGATGTCAATGTTGAATGTATATCGCCCTCTTCTGGTCTTTCATAGATTTCTGCACATAATACATCTTCTAAAAATCTGGATTTTAATGGCAATAACCAGATTTATGGTGGTATATATTATTGCAATAGTATGAGCAATATGAAATCAATTGAAACCAACTGTAAGGGAAAACTGATACAAATGTAAATATAACTAAAATAAATTAGATAATGTAAACTATATATATATATATATATATATATATATACAGGGCTTGACATTAACACCCGCCAACCCGCCAAATGCGGGTAGATTTCAGCTGTGGCGGGTAAGACAGCCACTCCAACTAGCCACTTTGGCGGGTTGAATATAATTTCAGTTTACAGCCAAATGATCGTCGTAGCACAAGATTACAATCCAATCACACAATTCGTTATTTACGTGCAGTTAGTGAAGGAGGGATAGGCGGAATTGCGCTGAATGACACACAACAGAAGCGCTCTGTCGCGTGCGCTCTCTCTCTCTGTTGCGCGCGCGATCAGTTCTCCTCGCGCCTGAATAGTCAAATACTCGTGCACACAGAAGTCTAAATGTCCATCGTGTGGAGATCTCGGTTATGTACGGTGGCCCAGTAGTGCACAACACAACAAAATTAAAAAAGCAAACATAAGTTCACAACACAACGGAAACAAGCCACAACACAACGAAATAAAGCCACAACACAACGGAATTAAACCACAACACAACGGAATAAGCCACAACACAACGAAATAAAGCCACAACACAACGGAATTAAACCACAACACAACGGAATAAGCCACAACACAACGAAATAAAGCCACAACACAACGGAATTAAACCACAACACAACGGAATAAGCCACAACACAACGGAATTAAACCACAACACAACGGAATCAAGCCACAACACAACGGAAATGCTCCCGACCACTTGGGGGCTCTCAGAGCTCGGTAATATTACTATTCCTTGCCACTGTTCTATAAAGTCGACAGTTTTACAAAGATATCAATACCATGATTAGTTTTAAGTATGTAAGCATTGTATATCGACATGGTATATTAATTAAAAATCAACTACATTCACAATAGCTTCATATTTATACTTGTGAATGATTTGACGCGATACCACGGCGCATGATAAAGGGAACATCCACCAATTCCACCAAGTGGTTAAAACGTATAATTTGTATTCATTAAAATTACTTTTAACATTTAAAAACAGACATGTTCAAATTCCAAAGGTTGTTAGTTCCTGTTGGTAAGACTGACAAGCTTTGGAATTTGAATATGTCTGTTTTTAAATTTTAAAAGTAATTTTAATGAATACAAATTATACTTTTTAACCACTTAGTGGGATTGGCAGACGTTCCCTTCATCATGCGCCGTGGTAGCGCGTCAAATCATTCACAAATAGGCCTAAATATGAAGCTATTTTGCACGTAGGTGATATTGAATTAATATTTCATGTCGATATGCAGTGGTTACATACTGTTTAAACTAATTGTGGTATTGATATTACTGCCGACTCTATAGAACATTGGCAAGGAAAACTAACTTTACAGAGCTCTGAGAGCCCCCTAGTGGTCGGGAGCATTTCCGTTGTGTTGTGGCTTGATTCCGTTGTGTTGTGGTTTAATTCCGTTGTGTTGTGGCTCGATTTCGTTGTGTTGTGGCTTTATTCCGTTGTGTTGTGGCTCGATTCTGTTGTGTTGTGTCTTGATTTCGTTGTGTTGTAAACTTATGTTTGCTTTTTTAATTTCGTTTATGTTGTGCACTACTGGGCCACCGTAGTTATGGCTTAAGTGGACGTAAACAGGTGGGTAATAACTGGATATGCGTCAGTTACGTCCATGCATTCAGCAGCCCAATTAAATAGGCCTACCTGTCTGTAATTAATGTTAATCAAACAACAAAAGATGTTAAATAAACCTACTGTATCTGAAAAAAGATTATTTTTAATTTACTATTGTTTTTGTAATTTGCTTCTTTGTTCTTTTATATAGCCTACACAAATAACTTATAAAATTTAAAATAACCCATGCTCATATTGTCCACCTCTTGCCCACCTGTAGCCTACATACCAGCTGATATACAATGTATTCTTGATTTGGGTGGTCAATCTGCATTTAAAAGTTTGAAAGGGTTTTAAATCTTCTAAATCAAGTAAAATGACTCAAAATAAAGTAATTTAAGCATAACAAAGTCAACTTTAATTATATAAAATGTAATTTACCAACATCAAAATTGTGGCCAGTGAAATTGCCACTTTGGAAAACCACTAGCCACAGTGGCAGGTGAGCAAAAAAGTTAATGTCAAGCCCTGTATATATATATATATATATATATATATATATATAAAGGTTTTAAAAAATGAAATCACAGATTAAGTGATTTATTCTAATACAAACTGAAACAGCATAATGATGTAACTGATGCTGTTGCACTGTGAGAGTTTTTGTGTGAGTGTTGAGTGTGTTTGAGTCACAGTGGGCTTCAGAGCACAGTAATACACAGCAGAGTCAGACACACACAGGTTCTTGATTGTCAGAGGAACTGAAGTTTTGCTGAGATTTGCTTGAAATCTTCTCTCCTCGAATTCATCCTCATTATGTCCAGAGTTAGAGATTCTATTCAACATGTACTTGGGGATCCCATTAACTTTCTGCTGGTACCAGAAGAGAGTGTAAGAAGTATAAGATGTCTGATATGTACAGTTGATTGTTACATCATCACCTTCAAAAGCAGACTGAATCTTTGTGTGCTGATCAACTTTGTCTTGAGATTTACATCCTGAAATAGAATTGAAACAATATGAATAAAAAAATTCACCCATTGGCCTCAAGGAATATACACATAGACACGTAAGGAAAATTCATTTTATATAGGCTTTTTGAAAATAATCATTATTTGATAGTGCTACTCACCCCAGATATATAAAAATATGATCACAATGACACTTTTCCAGAGTGCCATTATATACAATTGAAATCCCCAAGGATATGCAGAGATGTTGTGATCTCCTTCCTCTTTCTGTATCTGTTAAAGCAGCAGTAAATTCAAGTCATTTGGTCTGACTGCTGGGAGGAGCCTGTGCTACAGTAAGTGCCAATGAAGACTGTAGTTTATAATATATAGTGCTGTATCACTTCATTTTGCTTTTATGTATATGAATCTTAGGATGTATGTGTCCATGTATTTGATTATCTTATATCACTTTTTATTCACAATATCTTATTACACTTTATGCTTGATTCTGATTGGTCAATCATGGCATTCAGCAACAGTCTGATATTTCCTTATATTTGCCATCATCCATAGCAACATTATATATCAGTCCGCTTATCTGAGTTACTGAAACCGGATCTACTTTCATGTCTCTCATATCACAACTCTTGCTCTCTTGTTCCAAACAAACACAACTTGCATCTCAGACCCTGTTTCCTTCTGGTATTATAAATCATCTTGCAACACACTGTGGCCAAATTACATCATTTTGTTAGATTAAAAAAGTGTTTAAAGCCAAAGTCATAGCAGCTGCTCCTGTTTGACTTTTAATGTTTTTACCTTTTAAACTTTTGAACTGTACTAAAATATGTAAATATTTATTTATTTATTTAAATATAGAAAAGAGTATATAATGGTATAATGGTCAAGAATAACCAATAGAGGTATTGATTATGTAAACTAAATAAAAACAAAAAGTTTTGTCAAAGTAATATCTTTAGTCATAATGATATTGATTGAAATGAAGTAAATAAAGAAGTAGAAATTAAGGTGTGTATTTGTGCACTAAAGGAACCACATGGAACGTGATTTCTGAATATATTAATGTTTCTAAAGTTTTTATAATAGGCCTAATTCAGCCTCACGCAGGTGTTACCACATATTTTATTACATTTGGGGCTGGATAGATTGTGGTTTTGATTGTGGTTTTCACTAGATCGGTTCAAAGTGAAAAGAGCTTCAGGTTTTTGTACGACGTGTTTCATGTTTTGTATCACTGGGCTTCAAGAGCACAATAATAGAGAGCTGAATCTGACAGACGAACATCAGTAATAGTGAGTTCAGTGGATGTTCGTGATGTAGTCGATTGAAAGCGAGGATCAGAAGTGTGTTCACCACCCGCTGACCGTGCATTTTTGTATAATAAATATTGTGGTTCTTTGTTGGGATATTGTCTGTCTGATATTGTATTGTCTGTCTGACTATTTGTACTATATGAGCAGCTCAGCTTGACAGTTTCTGTTTCTTTAGTGTTTTTTATCTCTTTATCTGGCCCAATGTTGTCTCCAGTCACCAAACCTGTGAACAATAAAAAATGATATTTGATTGACAAAAAAAATAAAATAAAAAAAATATATATATATATATATATATATATATATATATATATATATATATATAGTGATCTTTTAAATACTCATTTGTTTTCACTCCGTAAATACCGTACCTGTCCCACAATGAGAATCAGTATGAAGCATGTGTCCATGTTGAATCAGATCAGATCAGTTCTCTGTTGAGGCTCTCAGTGCTTGAGCTGTAAGTCACTGCAGATCAGTCACAAACACACACAGGAACTTCCTCCTCGCTCAACTTCCTGCTGCTGTTCACTTTCTTCCATATTCTATATTGTATATCATTTAATTGTGTGTGATAACAAGAGGTTAGTGTCATAACCCCAGTTCTCTGAAACATAGAGTGGAGAGATCCACCTATGGGAAGGACATCCGTTGACCTCTGCAGAAGCATCCAATTGCACCAAGTCTGGCTAGACAGACAGAAGCGCGTAGCCAATGCAAGGTAACGCCCCACCCCCTTACCTGAGAGCATATAAGGCCCATACGCACAGCTATTCTCCAGTAAGCATATTTGCTCCTCGTGTGGCAAGCGGGGCAAAGCTGGTGGATCTCTCCACTCAATGTTTCAGAAAACCAGGGTTACGACCATAGGCGCCAATTTATGTTTCTGCCGGTGGGTGCCCAGTACCCCACATCAATTACATCCATATTATAGATAAATCTGCATTTGTTTTCCGTATTTCCTAATGGTCTCGTGGTAGTATTTTTGTAAATGGAGTCAGAGGTTCAGCCGTCTTCTAATTATCTGTGGTTCGAATCTGCTCTCATATAATTTTTTTTCTCATTAAGTTCAAATAAGTTCATTAATGTTTGTATATCAAGAGCAGGGACATGTTTGTGTGCATTTTGTTAGTGATTTCCCTGGAAAGTAGATTCAAAGATAGACTGACATGCATGTCTGAAGACTCAACACAACATTCCTCAGCATGATTTCAAAAACAACACGTTTCAGCGCTAGGTTGCTTAGCTCAAATTAACGTCAACTGGATGTTTCATTTGCATTATATCCGTGCATTGTCGCGAGTCGCGAGTCATGCTCTCGCTGATATCTGATGCAAGGAGAGTTTGAGTTTGAGCCATAAACTGTAAAAAATGGTTTGAGCGCGCGCATCTAAACGAAAGCAAGGCCATTTGTGCTCGCGCATCACTTGGATGCTCTCTTGAAGTTTGCCATTAAAATATCGCCATAGAAACGGCCTTAAATAAACTATATAAAAAAAATTGTTAAGACCGTGTCTGAAAGCTCCAATTGAATTTTTATTGGTTAAAATCAATGGAGAATATCTCATATTTTTCTGTGGGTGCTCGACCATTTCCGTGGGTGCTCCAGCCCCGAGATCGGCGCCTATGGTTACGACAGTAACCTATTGTTCTCTTTCATCGTCTCGTGTTCGAGATCCACCTATGGGAGAGACATGGACAGCTCCCCGACTGCCTCATACACTCACAGTGAAGTTCTGTAAGCCAGAGAAGGACGGTCAACCCAAGGGGTGGTGCCTGACACGTTCCACAATCAATCCCCTTACAACCCTGTCGCACACGTATGACTGCTGTGCACAGGCATGACATGAAACATGTATGAAGCACACACATGTAAATAAACCCAGCAATACAAATATAAACACTCAGGCAGGAATGTAAATGCGTGCTTGGTGACATGAATGAATGGTGACACCCCTTGTTCTTTTACAACAATGTGTAAATAGGAAAGGAGAAAAGAGGGTAACAAGGAGGGCTATGAAGACCCCACCCCTAAAACAGAATGTGTTACCGAGGTTTTGGTAACATCCAGTCAGTAGTAACGCACAAATGTATCCTCGTCCATTAGCGAGAAGAACATAGGACAATGGCTGCTTTCGCGTGAGGCAAAAAGATCTACGATTGCCTGTCCGAATCTCAGCCATATCAAGCCCACTATCTGAGGATGGAGGCACCAATCTCAGTAGAGTGTGTTCCCCCTCGATAGAAGGTCTGCGCCTCTGTTCAGAATGCCTCGAACATGACTCACGCGTAACGACAGGAAAAACCGCCTGCTCCACACTAAAAGCTTGTGAGCTAGAGCGTGAAGTTTCGATGAGCGCACACCGCCCTGTTCTAAGCACTAAATAATTTATGTGTGCTGAACGAAGTCTCCTTGGCCACAAACCGTTCACCATTCTGCCCTCCTGGGTAGCCCCCCGACTGTTAAGGATGCATCTGTCATCATGACTTTCCCCAACATAACTGTCCCCAAAGGGGTTCCCTGTGCGTAAAAGTCCACACTCCTCCAGTGGTGCAGAGATGTTTGTTTAACACTCAGAGGTCCAGAATGGGACAGAGGGAACCATCCTTCTTTGGGACCAGGAAATAACGAGAATAAAATCCCAGATTTATCAGATTGTGGGGCACCACCTGAATCGCTCCCTTGTCTAGAAGGGAAGAGATTTCCTCTTTCAGAATGTGAGATGCGCTCTCCTCTGTGTGTGAAGAGAGAATGCCATTTCATTGTAGCCCTGTGTTATTGTACGTGTCAAAGGCTGTGGCAAAGGATGTTTTCCCCCACCGTTTTGCAGGCGGGGGATTACCGTGCTGCACTGGACCCTGGAAATTATGACCCACTGTAGACAGGTTAGGTGGCCGTGGAGGGGGAACCTGGAGCGGTGCTGATTTCCAGGGCAGGCACAACTTAAAAGCCTCGTCTTCTTTCTTTTTGTCGTCACAGCGCTGCTGCATAAGGGCAACGGCAGGGCGAAGAGTGCTTGACCGGCCTCCACTGGTGCTCCCGCGACACGTCGCTTCTCACTATCAGGGAGCCCTGATAGATTAAGCCACAGCACGCGCTCACTGACGACAGAAAGGGCCATTGAACACCTGCTGGCTTGGACAGCCTGGCGGGCATTGCAGAGAATGAGATCGTTGATGGTGACGATCTCCTTCCAAAACGAGGGTGGGGCAGACCCTTTCTCCAACTGCTGACCCATGTCCTCGAGAGGCTCGGCCTGATAAGCCAAGAGGAGCGAGGAAATGTTCAAGGCTCTAACTGCTAAAGCTGAGGCCTTGAAGGAAGCCTGATGGATGGACGCAGAGAAGCCCACCTTGAGAAGGATTGAGGTGTCTGGCGATGGAGGGCTCGATGGCGGGGGGGTCACTCATGCCGAGGGCCGTAATGTGTTTCAACTTGAGACCCGCGAGACCGTGTTCCCCCCAACTGTAATTCATATGATTGGCACAAGCAGGAAGGACAGAGAGAACCTGTTTTTTCGGGCTGAGAAGCAGACCCAGAAGTTTTCCATCATAGATGTCCCTCTCCTGGTCGGTGGCAACTTGTAAAGCTGGCCATTTGATATTGAGGCGAGCAGCCGCTAGCTCACAATATTCAAAGTGGATGGATTGGGGTAGAGCTGCAGGCGCGTGAGCCTGAGGAGCTACAGAAGGCGGGATGTCCTCCTCATCATCAGAGCCTTCGAGAAGGCCTGTGTCATCTTCGTCACCAGAGCCGAGGAGAAAGACGAACAGCCTAAAAAGAACTGCAGTGTGGGTGGCTTGCAAAATGACACAACTGTAATAGAGTGCGAGACGATCATGTCCGGCGGAGGATGATCAGAGTGATTTGTCCTCCTGAAGACAAATGCAAACGTTCGCAAATAATCCAACGAGCTGTGAGAATATTAAACCAGAGGTCATGAGAAGCGAATGACAACTGGAGAATAGCAGCGCGTATGGGCCTTATGCTCTCAGGTAAGGGGGTGGGCCTTACCTGGCATTGGCTACACGCTTCTGTCTGTCTAGCCAGACTTGGTGCAATTGGATGCTTCTGCAGAGGTCAGCGGATGCTCTTCCCATAGGTGGATCTCAAACACGAGATGATGAAAGAGAACTCTTTTTCCCGCCATTTTATAATAATTCTTCAAAAATACTAACTGAATCTGTTTTAGATATCACTGATCTTCCTTCAGTCACATGTTTGTCTGGCTGATCAACTGTGTCCTCTGATCTACACTCTGTTAAAGTAATGTAAACAACTGATATGAAAAGCTGCTTTATTGTCACATGCAATGTTGAGTAACTACTGCCCTCTTTTGGTTAACTGCAAGTATTGCCGGAGTCACCAATTTTCAAGGACTATCTGAACAATCCAGAGGTTCCAGCACCATCTAAGAATGACTGGCTTTATAATGTTGCTTTGTTTTATGTTTTATCATTTTTGCATTAGATTATGTAATTATTTGTATACTAGGTTTTTTTCTCACAATGTTTTCTCTGTGTCTCTGTGTTTCTCTCATTGTCACAGGTTTTTGTACAGTGTTCTTGTGTTTCCTGTGACTGTGGGCACCAGAGCACAGTAATACAGAGCAGAGTCTGATACTGCAGCAGAGGAGATGATCAGATCCACGTGACTTTGTTCCTTTTTTTCAACTTTAACAGAGAATCTTGTATCTACATCAGACGTCACAGGTTCTTTTTTACTACTGTAGGTGAGTACAAGAAATTCAGGTTTTGATCTTCCATACTGACGGTACCAGTGGAGATAATCTGAAGCTCCAGAGGCAGAAAAACTACAGGATAATGTAACACTTGAACCCTCCTCAGCAAAAACATCCGTTTTGTTTGGTTTTATGACATTTCCAAATACAGCAGCTGAAATAGAAAAGATACATTTGTACAGTTTTAGTGAGATGTTTTTAATAAATCAAAATTTTAACAGAAATATTATAATTAACCAAATAACATACCAGCTGAAGCACAGAGCAGAATAACTGAATGAAGATTCATTGTTCAAGTGTTCACTCTGAGAAGAGTCAGACTGAATCGTTTCATCCACAGTCTCTTTAAGACTCGATTAGATCATGTCAGATCTGTGAACTCTGAGTCCCTCCTCTCTGAGAACATCTGACAATGAATTTCAAGAAGACAAGAAAGATCTAGTCACATGAACTAATGTTACAACTATATGATTGTGCCAAAAACAAGTAAGGCTGAATTGATCTGTGATCCTTATTTGAGTATGAATGGTTACAAAGCTATTTTAAATATTTATTGCCTTTCAGGGGGTGTGACCTTCTTCATCACATTTTTAATGTTATTTTGGACTCGGTTCACAACAGTGTACCATCATTTGAAACTATTTATCTGTCCATCAGTGTTAAGAATAATAAATAATATGCTGTACAATTGTTCATGTTCAAGATCAGTTTTACTGTGCACAGCCTTTTAATCAAGAAAACACTATTGGATGATTAAAATGATACTGAAATTATTCAATTAAAATAAATCATGTAATCAATGTAGTAATGACTGCATGATCATAATGTAGTTCATGATGATTTTATTACAGTTTTTAAATGTCAAAAATGCTTTCATCACAGTCACATTATGTTTATGCTTGTGTTTTTGTATGTGTTTTGACTTCAGTTTTGTCACAGTGGGCCTCAGAGCACAGTAATACACAGCAGAGTCAGACACACGCAGATCCTTGATCTTCAGAGGAACTGAATTTGATGAAAGTTCAGAGTGAAATCTCTCCTGGAACTCAGTGCCATTTTCTCCAACTCCAAACTTTTCTCTTCTCAGGATGTATTTAGGAAAGTCATTTGCTCTCTGGATGTACCAGAAGAGGTCTGGCCCTGCTGAAGCTGTCGTATATGAACAATCTAATGTCACTGATTTTCCTTCAGCTTCAGTCACATGTTTGTCTGGCTGATCAACTTTCTCTTCTGATCTGCACTCTGTAAAGTTTTAAGAATATTTTATAGATTTTATTTTTGACTCATAAAATCCATATCAACAAACAATCTACACAGATATTCAAAAATGATTTTGTAACCGGGTGGAAGAAAAGAGACACACACCGGAAGCAGAACTATGCTTTTCAAAACTTGGGGTTTGTTTAATCTGACTGCTGTTCAAATAATGACAGCGGTCGATGGGAGCAAGACTTGAATAGGCAAGCTTACAAAAGGAGATTTTGAATAATTAAAAATTTCACTTATTATCATACAAAAAGGAAAAACTCTTATCCACAATTTAAGCAATCAAATTCTGAGAAATGACGATCAATTGTTGAAAGATAAGTTTACGACAATAATAAGTGTCACATCAAATCGACTAGATGTAGTTCAGAGGAGGACATGCAACCACTGAGATACAGTAAGATGCAAGGTGAAAGACTAACAAAAAAAACACACCAGAGTCCACCGGAAATAACCAAATTACTTGAAACAAACTAAAATGGTAATATAGACTGGAATACGGCAGTGGCTGAGGTACAGAAGAAAAATAAGAGCACATTAGTAAAGCCACATTCCCTTTGTTTCACATATTAACCATGAACCATAAGAAAAATAAATCAGAATCAATCATAAAATAGCTCTTAACACATCTATAACAGATATATATATATTATATATACACATGCATAATCAAATAAACATTGCTTTGAAATACTTATCAAATTGTGAAATTTACATACCCAATAATCCTTTACTATTTGCCACGAGGTTCACTCGTCAGACACGCGATCCAAAAGCATTGACTGAAATATAAACATCAAATACTCTTTCGAACTCCATTTCAACGCATATTTGTACATATTAAACATATTGGAGTAATATTTACCCGAAAAGATGATGAAACTACATTAGATTAGATGAAATGCATGCACTACCACATGGAGCTCTCATGTACAGTGAGAATGGCTTCTCTGGTCGCGCGCACGCATCCAAATCGCGCAAACAGTATCGCGAGAAGAGAGAGAGAGAGAGAGAGAGAAGATTTCTTAAAGGGGCCATTACATTTTTTAACAAAATAGAAACATTGTATATTTAGACCACTTGGCCACACTCTCCCCTGCTAAGAAGTCATTGTCCTCAATGACATCAATACATATTCTTAACTTCTTTCACAGCCTCTCTGAAGAATACACTACCAAGACTTGTCAAAACCTGGGAGAAAACTTCAGGACTGAGAGAGACAGAATTACAGGCCGATCTTGGCTCGTTAAATGGGTTTGAATGCATACCAGCATTGGGCCGACTGGTCCTTCTGGGTGCGGGAACAGGCCTCCTTGGGTCAGGTTTGGTTACTGAAGGAACAGGGTCAGGTTCATGTTCCACTGATGGTTCTGATTCCACTGGCGGTTCCACATTATCCAGTACGGAAACAGGTCCAACATCTAAAGCTTCGTCAGCTGAACCAGAGACTCCAACATGAACATTCCTTGTCTCTTCAAGATGAGGTAATGTAACCTCTTCCAACACCACAAACTCTGTGTCAGTATTTCCAACTTCCACAGGCTCAACCAGATCTGTAGATGGTGATGATGACAAACTACTCCCTGTTACCACTGGTTCCACAACAGGATTCACACAAGGGCGTAAGTCAACTCTGTGGACTCTCTTACTGGGACCACCCTCCACAGGTTCAACCGTATACGTGGTGCCCTGTACCTGTATGACCCGATACACAGTAGGAGCCCAAGCATCCTGTATCTTGTTTCTACCAGCAGGTCGGTGACGTAAATACACCGTCTGACCAACACCAACAGTAGGACAGTAGACTTTGTCATTTAATGGAGCAAGTCTCTCAGCAGCCTTGCGCTCTGCATATTCTCTCGTTTTTTCATGAGCTTCTCTGAGGCGATTCTGGTGAATTACTAACCAATCCTGTTTTCTATCCACAGCTTGTTCCTGGCCTAGAAGAGCATCGACAGGAAGACGTGGTTCTACGCCGAACAGCAAGAAATAGGGTGAGTAGCCTGTTGTTGCATGTGGTGTTACATTGTATGCATAGATTAACTCAGGAAGGTGTTCTGGCCATCGCCTTTTCTTCTCAGGAGGTAGTGTTCTTAACAACTCGTGGAGCGTCCTGTTAAATCGCTCACACTGAGCATTACCTTGCGGACGGTAGGGAGTTGTGCGTGTTTTCCTTACTCCATACAGTCGACACAACTCAGCGATCACCTCGCTTTCGAAGTTCCTCCCCTGATCCGAATGTAACCTCTCTGGCACTCCATACTTCATGAACCACTCTTTCAGTAAAATCTTGGCTGTGGTTTCAGCTCGCTGGTCTCTGGTTGGGAATGCCTGTGTAAATTTAGTAAACACATCGGTTACGACCAACACATTCTCACGACCATCTGAGGCAGGTTCGAGCACTGTATAATCCACTGCCACTACTTCCAAAGGCCTTGAAGCTAAGAACGGCTTCATAGGAGGACGGATTCTCGGCTGCGGCATTTTGGTTAGAATACACCGTTGACACTTTTTGACCCACCTTTCGACATCTTCATACATGCCAACCCAGAAGCACCTTTGCCTTAACAGGTTGAGGGTACGTTCAATTCCCTGATGTCCCATCTTATCATGAACACTTTCAAGGACTTGATCTTTTAAACAGGCTGGCAAGAGCAACTGCTGGCACTCACCAAGATGAAGATCATCCACCACACGATAGAGCAATCCATCTGATTCTCTAATATATTTCCACTGCTTTAACAGTGACAATACAGGTTT
This sequence comes from Megalobrama amblycephala, assembly GCF_018812025.1. NCBI lineage: Eukaryota > Metazoa > Chordata > Actinopteri > Cypriniformes > Xenocyprididae > Megalobrama > Megalobrama amblycephala. Next base: position 39,020,288 of record NC_063060.1, on the reverse strand, counting down.
AGGTAGGCTGTGTCGTTCCTGACTGGTGGGCTTTCGCTTCTGATCCCAAAACTCTCTAAAAGAGCAGAGAATCAAATCCTTCAGCTGGAAATCCTTTAACTGAGATTTGGTATAGCCTGGAAGAGTACATGTACCTCCCTGAGTGTCAGTCCCTTCCACCCTGGCTCCACACCCCAAAGCACGGATCTGGCTCACTTTACAGCACTGATCACCCGCTGTCAGCAATTCCACATCTAAGGGTGTACCCTTGTTGATCACATTACAAATGGCAACACAATCATCATATTCCATGTCCTCAGAACTAGCAGGCTCCCCTGCTAACGGCTGCCTAGAGAGGGCGTCAGCAGCAGCATTGTGCCGTCCGGGTCGGTACTTAACCTCAAACTCGAAAACTGCTAATTGGGCCATCCATCTTTGCTCGATAGCACCCAATTTCGCTGTTTGCAGGTGACATAAAGGATTGTTGTCTGTGACGACCACAAATTTTGAGCCTAACAAATACCCCCGGAATTTTTCGGAAACAGCCCATTTGAGAGCTAGTAATTCGAGTTTCATACTACTATAGTTCCGATCATTCTTCTCTGCATTACGTAGTCTTCTACTAGCGTAGGCGATCACTCTCTTACAGTCACCTTGTTGTTGGTAGAGGACTGCACCTAGACCTTCATTACTAGCATCAGTCTCCACTATAAATGGAAGAGAAAAGTCTGCGTAGCCTAATATAGGAGCAGATGTAAGCTTATCCTTTAACAACTCAAAGGCTGCCTGACACTCGGCTGACCACAGTGAACAAAACTCAGACTTTCTCACAATTCCGTGTTGTTTCAGACACAAGTTCACCAAATCATGAAGAGGGCCAGCGATTTTGGAAAAACCTTCTATAAATTTTCTGTAATAACTACAAAAACCTAGGAATGATCTTAAGTCCTTTACTGTGCCAGGTGTTTTCCAATTTCTCACCGCCTCAACTTTCCCAGGGTCAGTACCAATGCCTTGAGCTGAAATTTGATGACCCAAGAACTTTACCTCTTCCTGGAGAAAATGGCATTTTTCAAGCTTCACCTTGAGCCCCATTTCCTTCAATCTACTGAAAACGACCTCTAGTCTCTGGAGATGTTCATGGAAAGTAGATGAATATACAAGAATATCATCCAGATAAACCAGCATAATCTGGAAGATCAAATCTCCCATAGTAGATTGCATAAGACGCTGGAATGTAGAAGGCCCATTACAAACTCCGAAAGGCATACGAGAGTATTCAAATATTCCAAACGGGGTAGTAAATGCGGTCTTCGGCTGGTCTTGCTCACGCACAGCCACCTGATGATACCCGCTAGCCAAATCAATAGTTGAGAAGAACTTTGCACCTTGTAATGCATCAAAACTCTCATCAATGCGGGGCAAAGGGAAGGCATCTCGTTTTGTCTTGGAGTTCAATTTTCTGTAGTCGACACATAGTCTAAGACTACCATCCGCCTTCCGTACAAGTACTATGGGCGATGCATAAGCACTATTACTAGGTTTGATAATCCCCTTCTTAAGAAGCTTGGTGATATGTTCCCTGGCTTCACCATACTGGGTTGGTGGAATGCGCCGATAGGGCTGAGAAACTGGAACGTCATCTACCAGATTGATCTCGTGCTGTACTTTATCAGAAAACCCCAGTTCTTCATCGTCCAGCGCAAATGCATCCACATACCTCAATAGCAAAGCTTTAAGCTCAGCCTGTTGCTCAGCAGTACCACCTAACCGTAGCTTGTTAAGAAAGTCGGTTATGGTATTCGCCAATACCAGTCTCTCTTCTGTGTTTACAGTTATCTCTTCCACTCCAGCTGCGATTCTTTGGAACTTAACTTCACAACCCTCCGTTGGACTTAAGGATTCAACAGGACAGAGAGTACCCAGCCGGGTGCGGGGCTGCAACCATACAACCTCTGTGGAGAGATTCACAACATGCACTGGAAACAAGGGTTTTACAGTGGACACAAGGGATGGTACCACGATCAAGCCGCCAGGTAAAGGTAAATTTCCAGGCTCCAACAACAGTTTTGAACCCTCAGGTAATGAACTTTTTATCCCCCGGACCATTAAAGTTGCAATAGATGAAGCAGGTATGTACCACCGTCTCTTTTCCAGCTACTCGTGCAACAAAACGTTTCTCACGTGGACTGACACTTTGCATTTGCTGGAAAACCTCTCTCCAGTCAGACTGTAGCTCCCCTCCTAAGGTGGTATCGAACTCAGCATGAACTAACTCTCTGCATCTGCCTATAATATTCATGCCGATGAGAGCTGGAACGGCTGAAGAGCTTTGTGCATCTCGGACTACTAGAAAACCACACTCTGGCAGAGTGATACCCATGGTTTCAACTGTAAGCTCAAGATAACCAAGATACGGGATGTCTAATCCATTAGCAGCGGTAATTTTGAGCCAACCGGATGTGGAAAGCATGTTGTCTACTTCACCTGCTAAGTGCTCTTTAAAGAAATGTTCTGTAATTGTACTCACTTGACTTCCTGTGTCAAGTAAACACGAAACACTCACTCCCCCGATTTTCAAGTCAACTACAGGACATCTCCCCACAGCATGTTGGAGTAGTCGATCATGATCTGAGTCCTTGGGAGTCGAGCCAACAGATTGCCCTCGCATCGCTTGGCTCACAGCGACCGAGGGTGTGCATTTCCCTGTGGCATGGCTGATGATGCATCCTCATTTACTGCTTGTTTGTTTCTTCTCACACAGTTTTTGGCTATGTGCCCCACCCCATTACACTTAAAACAGATAGGCTGGCCGTCATCAGTAAACCTAGGCTGCACCTTAGATTTACTACGATTCACAGATTCAGGCTTAGTGCAATGTAAAGTCAATTTCTGAACAGCTTGAGTCAACTCCCCTATGGCTTTGCCTTGTTCCGCCACTAATTTTAGAACTTCATCAAGCGTAACAGAGCTCTTCGCTGGCATCACCACAGACGCACACTGGACTTCTGTAGCTTCGGAGCTTACTTTACGGTTAAGGGCTACTTTACCAGCACGCAGCTTGGGATCTTCAAGAGACCACATTAAAGCTTCATCTCTTACTTCAATCAAAGTCGACTGTGGCTTGTCCCTCACCAATTTACGAAGTTCCCTTCGAAGCGCTGCATCTCTTGTTCCCTCAATGAACTGGTCTCGTAAAGCGACATTCGCATTTGCAACAGCATCGGGTGACTGCTTCAAGAGAGAGTTCAATATTTGTGACAAGGCATGAGAGTATGCACGCAGGTCTTCACCTTCTAACTGTTTGCGAGTATAGAAAGTCTGCAGTAACTGGGCAAGACTACGCTTTTCCCTAAAGGCCTCCCTAAGGTAGAAAAATATGTCTTCCGCACACTGGGGTTGATCCCCCCGCCTTAATCTAACCTCTTCCAAAGCGGCACCTTTCAATAGGGAAAGAACAAAGTCAGTTTGGTCTTCGGAAGTCTGGTTTCTTACAAGCAATACCCTTTCCACTTCTTCAATGAATTCATCCACATTTCTACCATCTTTGCTAAAATCACCACTGAAAGACTGAATGTGGCGTTCCCTTGGTACATATATGTAAGACCTAGTTGGCTCTCCACTTAGGTTGGCAATAGCTGCCATAGCTTCAGCATGTTTTCTGCTAAGCTCTTGGATTTGTCTCTGCACATCGTCCATATCATGACTTAAACCCTGTTCACTAGCAGCACCCTGTACTGGATCTTCATCATCAGACTGTGACATGTTGAATTAAATTTCAATGTCCTTTTGGCAGCACAAAGTCTGTTTAATGTCTCTTTTCTTTAGTTCAAAGGATATGTGATAAAGAATGTCTGTGTAACACTGCTTCCTCTTCTTGCAGAACACACAAAACAGTCATAGAAGATTACAGCACACTCCTGAGCTTCAGCCACAGATGGCGATGTCCCCTCCTCGTCCAGCGATCCAGTCCCTTGGCCACGAACCCTCAGCCGACGTCGTCACACTGGACACTTAAAGCACGGTTGACCGCCTCCACTCCGGGTCCCTGCAGCTCACGTACCCACCACTACCGTATTCCAGAAAAAAACGCACTAAACACCTAAGAGCTCCCAACTGTCAGATACCCCACTCCTGGTACCAAAAATGTAACCGGGTGGAAGAAAAGAGACACACACCGGAAGCAAAATTATGCTTTTCAAAACTTGGGGTTTGTTTAATCTGACTGCTGTTCAAATAATGACAGCGGTCGATGGGAGCAAGACTTGAATAGGCAAGCTTACAAAAGGAGATTTTGAATAATTAAAAATTTCACTTATTATCATACAAAAAGGAAAAACTCTTATCCACAATTTAAGCAATCAAATTCTGAGAAATGACGATCAATTGTTGAAAGATAAGTTTACGACAATAATAAGTGTCACATCAAATCGACTAGATGTAGTTCAGAGGAGGACATGCAACCACTGAGATACAGTAAGATGCAAGGTGAAAGACTAACAAAAAAAACACACCAGAGTCCACCGGAAATAACCAAATTACTTGAAAAAAACTAAAATGGTAATATAGACTGGAATACGGCAGTGGCTGAGGTACAGAAGAAAAATAAGAGCACATTAGTAAAGCCACATTCCCTTTGTTTCACATATTAACCATGAACCATAAGAAAAATAAATCAGAATCAATCATAAAATAGCTCTTAACACATCTATAACAGATATATATATATTATATATATACACATGCATAATCAAATAAACATTGCTTTGAAATACTTATCAAATTGTGAAATTTACATACCCAATAATCCTTTACTATTTGCCACGAGGTTCACTCGTCAGACACGCGATCCAAAAGCATTGACTGAAATATAAACATCAAATACTCTTTCGAACTCCATTTCAACGCATATTTGTACATATTAAACATATTGGAGTAATATTTACCCGAAAAGATGATGAAACTACATTAGATTAGATGAAATGCATGCACTACCACATGGAGCTCTCATGTACAGTGAGAATGGCTTCTCTGGTCGCGCGCACGCATCCAAATCGCGCAAACAGTATCGCGAGAAGAGAGAGAGAGAGAGAGAGAGAGAGAGAAGATTTCTTAAAGGGGCCATTACATTTTTTAACAAAATAGAAACATTGTATATTTAGACCACTTGGCCACAATTTAAATTCTTAAAAATGAGAAGAAATGCATACCAAGACTGAAGAGTGCAAAGAAAAATATATTCCTGATCCACCTCATGATCTGTTTTAAATTCACACTGAAGTCAAAATAAATCTGTCAATGAGAGTTTTGCTTTCATAAATATCATAAAGACTCTGAGGAGGAGCTTGTGAAAACCTAAAAGAAACTTCTCTGTTAAGTGTAATACTGAGAGATATCGCCCTCTTTTGGTTTCTGACACGTGTTACACAATCGAAATAAAGTCACATGATGTGAAACATGTTAGCCATAAAGCAGCTTAAAGAACACTTATAATTACAATCATTCATGCTGTTTCTTAAAATAGACTACTTTTATATGGAATTAATGTAATTAATAACAATATTAGGATGCTTCATTCACTTTTGAATGTCATTGAATTAAATATGTCATCTTTCTATCTGCAGTTTATATTTGTACAACTTCCTGCTGCTGTTCACTTTCATATGCTGCTGTATACTGTATAATATATTGTATTTGTTTAACTGTATTAGATACAGATAGTCGACTGAAGAGGAATAAATGCAGGACAATATAATATATGCTTTGTCTGGTTTAATTACATTTCCAAAGACAGCAGCTGAAAAATAAAAAGTACACATCTGTGAGATTTAGATTTTTGTTGACAAAACAAAAAAACAAACAAACAAATAAACACACCTGCTGAGACACAGAAGAGTAATACTGTACAAGTGTTCACTCTCCGTCAGACATTATTACACCACATGTGTCTAATGAGGGTCTAAATGTAAGTTTTAGTCAATGTAAGATGTCAATCATCACACCAGCCGGCAGCCGTATAACTGTTCACCTTTATTTCAGCTAGATGGGCAAATGAACTCATGAATGCTGTTTACAGATTCTGATGAATAACTAAAAATCTTCAAGTGGGACACATACATTTATTTATAACTTATAGATCTTAATGAGTCAGAGGACGTTTGTGTGAATTTTATAACACGTTCCTGACAGAGAGTGAGATCTCAGCACCCACATATCAACAAATGATACTGATCTCCCTCTACTGGCTCCCTACAGCTACTGCATGATGCCAATATATTTATATATGAAGGTTTTTGTGTGAGTGTTGAGTGTGTTTGAGTCACAGTGGGCTTCAGAGCACAGTAGTACACAGCAGAGTCAGACACACACAGGTCCTTGATTGTCAGAGGAACTGAAGTTTTGCTGAGATTTGCTTGAAATCTCTCCTTGAATTCATCCTCATTATGTCCAGAGTTAGAGATTCTATTCAACATATATTTGGGGATCCCATTAACTTTCTGCTGGTACCAGAATAGAGTCGGGTTTGTGTAAGATGTCTGATATGTACAGTTGATTGTTACATCATCACCTTCAAAAGCAGACTGAATCTTTGTGTGCTGATCAACTTTGTCTTGAGATTTACATCCTGAAATAGAATTGAAACAATAAGAATAAAAAATTCACCCATTGACTGCAAGGAATATGCACATAGACACATAAGGAAAATTCATTTTATATAGGCTTTTTGAAAATAATCATTATTTGATAGCGCTACTCACCCCAGATATATAAAAATATGATCACAATGACACTTTTCCAGAGTGCCATTATATACAATTGAAATCCCCAAAGATACAGTATGCAGAGATGTTGTGATCTCCTTCCTCTTTCTGTATCTGTTAAAGCAGCAGTAAATTTAAGTCATTTAGTCTGACTGCTGGGAGGAGCCTGTGCTACAGTAAGTGCCAATGAAGACTGTAGTTTATAATGTATAGTGCTGTATCACTTCATTCACTTATCTGAATAAATGAAACCAGTTAAGTTGAATACCAAGAACTGCAACCGTAATAATTTCTCAGACAGATTAACAGATTATAAGAGTCTAGTAAGTATTCAAGTGCACAAATGTTCTCAGACTTTACATACAGTGTGATCTTAAATGAATATTTCCCATAACATCACATAATGATTGAAATGAAGTAATTAAAGAAGTAAAAATTAAGATGTGTATTTGTGCACTAAAGGAACCACATGGAACGTGATTTCTGAATATATTAATATTTCTAAATTTTTTATAATAGGCCTAATTCAGCCTCACACAGGTGTTAGCACATATTTTATTACATTTGGGGCTGGATAGATTGTGGTTTTGATTTAGCCTGATGTGGTCATACTCAATTCTAGTTCGAATATGAATCTGATACTGCTCCATTGGGCTTATTTCATTGGGGCGTATTTCAACCGATCCAGGAAAGACCTCAATTGGATAGACCTACAACCAATCAGAGCTACAGAGTAAGTGACGTATGTTGAGCGACGCATAGTTGTCAACAGAACTCTTCTTAGCGACCATCGGGGCCAGCTGATAAATCAAACTTTTGCCGAATCCCGTAGGAAGGACGGCAAAGACATCTTTCCCATCGACAAATGCCTTGATCGCGGTCCTCTGTTCCTCTTTTAAAATTAATGCGCTGTCGATATCTTCTATAACAGACGCGATGGCGGAATCTTACACATCTCAGTTCTTCAACAGCCATCATTGTTGTAAACTAATTGACCTTTCGCAAAGACTCGCCCCCTTAGTTACTGTTACTTTGTCCGACAAGCCGTGGCGCTGTCACGCCACACAGAGTGGAAAATACATTGTGGAGCAAAGAGGAAACTGACAACACATCGACAGACGAGACAGAGCAGGTTACTTATGATATTAAACAAGGTCCCAGCTTTCAAACTGTGTAGTTATTAAAAAAATTCAAACAATAAAAACCGTTTTGTGGCTCTTTAATGTGTTGTCACCATGATCGTGACCGATTGCTGTAGCGCCTCAGCTCAAGAGGCTCGTTAACCGATCATCTCTTCCTGCTAGTCCATTTATAGCATCAAATAAACATGAATGAACATGAGAATGAATGTTGTTTCAAACGCGGAAAGATGTCAATATGCACAATTTTTCAAGTTTAACTCCACCGATGTTAATCTTCTAACTCCTGACTGCTTTGTCGGACAAAATGGCGGATGCGGCGTTCTGATTGGTTAGATCGCTTGTCAATCAAACTCCCCAAGCGCTCTTTGATGACGTGAGTGGTTACGTAACCGCAGATAGCCTGTCCATCATCGATTAAAGCCCGCCCTGGCAATTTGATTGGCTCGGCCTTCTGGGAGCCGAGCATAATTACTCCACAATGGATCGAGTCCAGACCGAACTTCCCGTCCAAAAAATGTTGTGGGCGGGGTTCGGGCTGGCACCCAGGCTAGTTTTGATTGTGGTTTTCACTAGATCGGTTCAAAGTGAAAAGAGCTTCAGGTTTTTGTACGACGTGTTTCATGTTTTGTATCACTGGGCTTCAACTCTTAGAGCACAATAATAGAGAGCTGAATCTGACAGACGAACATCAGTAATAGTGAGTTCAGTGGATGTTTGTGATGTAGTCGATTGAAAGCGAGGATCAGAAGTGTGTTCACCATGCGCTGCCCGTGCATTTTTGTATAATAAATATTGTGGTTCTTTGTTGGGATATTGTCTGTACCAGTAAAGCCAAACATATTGACCATTTGTACTATAGGAGCAGCTCAGCTTGACAGTTTCTGTTTCTTTAGTGTTTTTTATCTCTTTATCTGGCCCAATGTTGTCTCCAGTCACCAAACCTGTGAACAATAAAAAGTGATATTTGATTGACAAAAAAAATAATAAAAAAAAGTAATATATATATATATATATATATATATATATATATATATATATATGTATATATATAGTGATCTTTTAAATACACATTTGTTTTCACGCCGTAAATAACGTAACGTTCCCACAATGAGAATCAGTATGAAGCATGTGTCCATGTTGAATTAGATCAGATCAGTTCTCTGTTGAGGCTCTCAGTGCTTGAGCTGTAAGTCACTGCAGATCAGTCACAAACACACACAGGAACTTCCTCCTCGCTCAACTTCCTGCTGCTGTTCACTTTCATCCATATGCTATATTTTATATCATTTAATTGTGTTTGATAACAATAGGTTACTGTCATAACCCCGGTTCTCTGAAACATCGAGTGGAGAGATCCACCTATGGGAAGGGCATCCGTACCTGACCTCTGCAGAAGCATCCAATTGCACCAAGTCTGGCTAGACAGACAGAAGCGCGTAGCCAATGCCAGGTAAGGCCCCACCCCCTTACCTGAGAGCATATAAGGCCCATACGCACAGCTATTCTCCAGTAAGCATATTCGCTTCTCGTGTGGCAAGCGGGGCAAAGCTGGTGGATCTCTCCACTCGATGTTTCAGAGAACCAGGGTTACGACAGTAACCTATTGTTCTCTTTCATCATCTCGTGTTCGAGATCCACCTATGGGAGAGACATGGACAGCTTCCTGACTGCCTAATACACTCAAAGTGAAGTTCTGTAAGCCAGAGAAGGACGGTCAACCCAAGGGGTGGTGCCTGACACGTCCCACAATCATGCACCTTGTAACATCCAATGAGTAGTAACGCACAAATGTATGCGGAGAGGCCCAGCTGGCAGTAGAGCAGATGTCCTGCAGTAACACCTCTAAACAAAGCCCAAGAGGTGGCTAAGCCCTCGTGGCATGAGCGCTGATGTTACCTGGGGGCTGTGCTCCCTTAGATTCAAACGCCAAAGCAATAGCATTCACAAGCCAATGTGAAAGGCGTTGCTTAGATATGGGACTCCCTTTGCGAGGGGGGTGCATATGAAATAAAGAGCTGATCGCTCTTCTGGAAAGCACTGGTCCTGATAATATATGTCTGCATGTATGGGACACAGAACATTCAGCCTCTGATCCTCCGTGGAGGAAAAAGGTGGAGGGTGAAAAGCGGACAGCTCCAACACCTCCGATGTGAACGCAGGGAAGCACTTAGGCATAAAAGCTGGGTTAGGCTTAAGAAAAACCTCTACTAAGAGAGAATTTACTGCACGAGGAATGAACAGAGAGTGCATGTAGCTCACTGACACGTTTAGCTGAAGCCAAGGCTAAGAGCAAAGCCATCTTGAAGGACATTAACTTCAGGGAAATACTTCCCAGGGGCTCAAAAGGGTATTGAGACAGAGCCTCCAGCACCATGGAGAGGTCCCATTTAGGAACAGTTCTCCTGATGACTGGCAAGAAACGACGGGCATCTTTCATAAATCTGTGGATTAGAGGATGCTGCCCGACTGTTGAGCCCTCAAAGCCCACATGACAGGAAGATATAGCCAGGTAGACCATAATAGTTCGAAAAAGACCTGCTTTTATCCATAAGATCTTGTAAGAAACACAAAATATCAGAAACCGAGCACTGATATGATGTGAGACCACGCCCATCACACCACCCTTCAAACACTTGCCACTTACAACCATTTAAGGATCGTGTAGAAACGGCCCTGGCATTCTGTATAGTAGCAATCACACGCGGGGGAAGCCCTAGCGCATTTTAAGTTTCTCCTCTCATGGGCCAGGCCCAGAGAGCCACCCTGTCCGGATGTGGGTGATAAATCTCCCCTTTCACTTGAGATAATAGATCTGTGCGGAGGGGGGAGGCACCACGGCTGGGCATATAACAAAGGAATTATCTCTGCCAGACACGGTGCTTTGGGCCACCTGGGTGTTATCAGAATTCCTTCTCTCTCACCCTGGCTAGCATGGGAATTATCAGGCACAGGGGAGGAAAAGCATACAGCAGCACTTTGGGCCATGGGTGGGCCAGTGCATCTACCCCGAGGGGCGCGTCCACGTCCATTAGCGAGAAGAACATAGGACAATGGCTGTTTTCGTGTGAGGCAAATAGATCTACGATTGCCTGTCCGAATCTCATCCATATCAAGCCCACTATCTGAGGATGGAAGCGCCAATCTCAGTAGAGTGTGTTCCCCCTCGATAGAAGGTCTGCGCCTCTGTTCAGAATGCCTGGAACATGAGTCACACGTAACGACAGGAAAAACCGCCTGCTCCACACTAAAAGCTTGTGAGCTAGAGCGTGAAGTTTCGATGAGCGCACACCGCCCTGTTCTAAGCTCTAAATAATTTATGTGTGCTGAACGAAGTCTCCTTGGCCACAAACCATTCACCATTCTGCCCTCCTGGGTAGCTCCCCAGCCTGTTAAGGATGCATCTGTCATCATGACTTTCCCCAACATAACTGTCCCCAAATGGGTTCCCTGTGCGTAAAAGTCTGCACTCCTCCAGTGGTGCAGAGATGTTTGTTTAACACTCAGAGGTCCAGAATGGGACAGAGGGAACCATCCTTCTTTGGGACCAGGAAATAACGAGAAAAAAATCCCAGATTTATCAGATTGTGGGGCACCACCTGAATCGCTCCCTTGTCTAGAAGGGAAGAGATTTCCTCTTTCAGAATGTGAGCGGCGCTCTCCTCTGTGTGTGAAGAAAGAACGCCATTTCATTGTAGCCCTGCGTTATTGTACGTGTCAAAGGCTGTGGCAAAGGATGTTTTCCCCCACCGTTTTGCAGGCGGGGGATTACTGTGCTGCACTGGACCCTGGAAATTATGACCCATTGTAGACGGGTTAGGTGGCCGTGGAGGGGGAACCTGGTGTGGTGCTGATTTCCGGGGCAGGCACAACTTAAAAGCCTTGTCTTCTTTCTTTTTGTCGTCACAGCGCTGCTGCATAAGGGCAACGGCAGGGCGAAGAGTGCTTGACCGGCCTCCACTGGTACTCCCGCGACACGTCGCTTCTCACTATCAGGGAGCCCTGATAGATTGAGCCACAGCACGCGCTCACTGCCGACAGAAAGGGCCATTGAACACCTGCTGGCTTGGACAGCCTGGCGGGCATTGCAGAGAATGGGATCGTTGATGGTGACGATCTCCTTCCAGAGGGAGGGCGGGGCAGACCCTTTCTCCAACTGCTGACCCATGTCCTTGAGAGGCTCAGCCTGATAAGCCAAGAGGAGCGAGGAAACGTTCAAGGCTCTAACTGCTAAAGCTGAGGCCTTGAAGGAAGCCTGATGAATGGACGCAGAGAAGCTGTCCATTTTGCTAGAAAGAACAGGCTTGGGAGGGCAAGCAGCCGACCTTGAGAAGGATTGAGGTGTCTGGTGATGGAGGACTCGATGGCGGGGGGGTCACTCATGCCGAGGGCCGTAATGTGTTTCAACTCGAGACCCGCGAGACCGTGTTTGAAGTCGAGCGGTTCCCCCCAACTGTACTTCATATGATTGGCACAAGCAGGAAGGACAGAGAGAACCTGTTATCTCGGGCCGAGAAGCGGACCCAGAAGTTTTCCATCATAGATGTCCCTCTCCTGGTCGGTGGCAACTTGTAAAACTGGCCATTTGATATTGAGGCGAGCAGGCGCTAGCTCACAATATTCAAAGTGGACGGATTGGGGTAGAGCTGCAGGCGCGTGAGCCTGAGGAGCTACAGAAGGCGGGATGTCCTCCTCATCATCAGAGCCTTCAAGAAGGCCTGCTTCATCTTCGTCACCAGAGCCGAGGAGAAAGGCGGACAGTCTAAAAAGAACTGCAGTGTGGGTGGCTTGCAAAATGACACAGCTGTAATAGAGTGTGAGACGATCATGTCCGGCAGAGGCTGATCAGAGTGATTTGTCCTCCTGAAGACAAATGCAAACGTTCACAAATAATCCAATGAGCCGTGAGAATATTAAACCAGAGGTCGCGAGAAGTGAATGACAACTGGAGAATAGCAGCGCGTATGGGCCTTATGCTCTCAGGTAAGGGGGTGGGGCCTTACCTGGCATTGGCTACACGCTCCTGTCTGTCTAGCCAGACTTGGTGCAATTGGATGCTTCTGCAGAGGTCAGCGGATGCTCTTCCCATAGATGGATCTCAAACACGAGATGATGAAAGAGAACTCTTTTTCCCGCCATTTTATAATAATTCTTCAAAAATACTAACTGAATCTGTTTTAGATATCACTGATCTTCCTTCAGTCACATGTTTGTCTGGCTGATCAACTGTGTCCTCTGATCTACACTCTGTGAAGTTTTAAGAATATGTAATGTAAACAATTGACATGAAAAGCTGCTTTATTGTCACATGCAATGTTGAGTAACTACTGCCATCTTTTGGTTAACTGCAAGTATTGCATAACTGAAACAGCACCATCTAAGAATGACTGGCTTTTCTAATGTTGCTTTGTTTTATGTTTTATCATTTTTGCATTAGATTATGTAATTATTTGTATACTATGTTTTTTCTCACAATGTTTTCTCTGTGTCTCTGTGTTTCTCTCATTGTCACAGGTTTTTGTACAGTGTTCTTGTGTTTCCTGTGACTGTGGGCTGCAGAGCACAGTAATACAGAGCAGAGTCTGATACTGCAGCAGAGGAGGTGATCAGATACACGTGATTTTGTTCCTTTTTTTCAACTTTAACAGAGAATCTTGGATCTACATCAGACGTCACAGGTTCTTTTTTACTACTGTAGGTGAGTACAAGAAATTCAGGTTTTGATCTTCCATACTGACGGTACCAGTGGAGATAATCTGTACCTCCAGAGGCAGAAAAACTACAGGATAATGTAACACTTGAACCCTCCTCAGCAAAAACATCTGTTTTGTTTGGTTTGATGACATTTACAAATACAGCAGCTGAAATAGAAAAGAGACATTTGTACAGTTTTAGTGTTTAGTGTTTTTAATAAATCAAAATTTTAACAGAAATATTATAATTAACCGAATAACATACCAGATGAGACACAGAGCAGAATGACTGAATGAAGATTCATTGTTCAAGTGTTCACTCTGAGAAGAGTCAGACTGAATCGTTTCATCCACAGTGAACTCTGAGTCCCTCCTCTCTGAGAACATCTGACAATGAATTTCAAGAAGACAAGAAAGATCTAGTCACATGAACTGCTATTATGACTATATGATTGTGCCAAAAACAAGTAAGGCTGAATTGATCTGTGATCCTTATTTGAGTATATGAAAAGTTACAAAGCTATTTTAAATATTTATTGCATTTCAGGGGGTGTGACCTTCTTCATCACATTTTTAATGTTATTTTGGACTCGGCTCACAACAGCGTACCATCATTTGAAACTATTTATCTGTCCATCAGTGTTAAGAATAATAAATAATATGCTGTACAGTTGTTCATGTTCAAGATCAGTTTTACTGTGCACAGCCTTTTAATCAAGAAAACACTATTGGATGATTTAAATGATACTGAAATTATTCAATTAAAATAAATCATGTAATCAATGTAATAATGACTGCATGATCATAATGTTGTTCATTGTAGTTAATGATGATTTTATTGTAAGGGTGGAACTCCTACAGCGGTTCAGACTGTAAGGTTTGCCGAGCGACTAAAGAAACTTTATCAGTAAGATGTTAGAATACTGTACATTTCTTGTCTATTACCACCCACTGCAACTTATACCAACAACGGAAATAAGCGCAGTTACAATAGCAAAATATGTGGGAGAGCGTTGCTATAGTGTGACAATATTGTATTGCAATAGGGAGAACATTCATGTTCATACTAAATCAAAACTAGTTAGCACATCATTTGTAATTGAAAGGGTTTAATGACAATATCTGATTATGGTTACACTTAAAATAATCACAAAATAGATGTATGAGATGATAAAATCATATACCATTAATCGTACACAGCATGTATGAAAAAGTTACCTGAGAGAGAAAGATAGAGAGAGAGAGAGAGAGAAAGAGAGGGCCAGAGAGTGCCCAAGAATCCAAGAAAGAAGAGCAGAGTATCAAAGAGACCAGAGCAACAGTTACAATCTTCTTTTATGCCTTCCTTGACCATGTGACCAAAACTCAAATGTGAGACATTCAAACTGACCAATCAGAAGATTAAAACTTCCCCCCACTGTACTAAAGGTGTGACCATTTGTAGACCCCCGATGTACACACATCTTGGCCTACAGGCCTTGATCACTATCACCTTTGTGCCTCCCAAATGGCCCTTGGCAAGAGAGAGGGGTGTGAAACAGTAAAGCAAATGTCTTTGTTCATTTTAAAATATCTTTGGATATTTTCAATTCTTACAGTATCATGGCTCAACACAGGTGGGACCAGAACCTTGTGGAATCTGGCCCTTAGCATGGCAGCTGTTAATCCTGAAAGGGAAACAGACACACAGAAAAATAGCTGATCTTGAACCTTTAAACAAATTACATTAAGATAGATGGTGCCATCTTAATTTTCCTTGAATGGTTTTATCCAGATAGTTGTTGCAAATGGCTTTAATCTGTTAAGATTTTATGCCATTAGAAGAAAATTTGTTTTAGTTTACAGAGACATAGATCATTATTATGATTATGTTTCTGCAAAGAAAAGGTCAGATAAACTGAATGTTATTGGTCAGATCTGACTGCTGGTGTTTAAGCATGGTCAGAGAATCTTGCACCTTGAGTTGCTATTGCAGCTGTGCTTACACAGTCTATTGTGTTGTGAGCATTATCACACCTGGGTCTCCTGGGGGAATCTCACATTAGTTAGATCTGTGATTAGGACACCAGATCACCTTTTGTGGTGTTGTGCTGTTTGTTTAGCAATTGGTATTTATGGTGTCATTCAAATACTTGACCATTTGGACCTCTGTGGTCTGTAAAAACAGAAGAGTTTCTGCCTGATATTAACATTTCACACAACTTTAATTACATGTCCAGTAAAATAACTTCCCTGATCAGATCCCATATCATCCAGCGCCCTCAGAGAGGAGTTTGCTAACACTTTGTCCACTTTGTTTGTGGTTTTGTTGCAAAGGAAAATCAAAACTTATATTTCCTCTTGTCACTGGGTTACAGATCAATAGAATCAAATTTTAATTTCATGTTTTGATCTTGAATGGATTTAGCCTATTCAAGATATGACAATCGGGTTGATTGTTTTAGTTAATAAATACTGGGCATTGTAATTTTTCTCATTAAAGATTCTTGCACAGATAGAAGATAAAGAAGTTCTTTCCCATTCATTTTATGTATTCCTTCCATTTTTCTTAACTTATTTAATGCAACTGTGAAGCACATTGTAGCCTTATGGCAATTCTATGCTCCTGTGCATGGTTTAACTGCAGCTATATGGAAGATAGCTGAGTGTTCCATTTAGGAGACAAACCAATTTAACACAGACACACGTTGTACTATTTCAGTACTAGTTATTCCAACTTACACAAGACACATGGTCTAGAATGCATAGCATCTAACCTCAAACCTAAGTGTGTCAACGCATCACTTACAGTAAGGCAGTCATGTGTTTTAAAGAATAAACCCAACTAGTCTAGGTGCACATGCAGCACAAACAACTAGAATGTATGTTCTGTGAGAACAATGTGTCTAACACAATTACAAATTTGAATCCTTCCATTGATTCCTCATAATTCTTTCAGCACTAATAGCGTTCCCAACTTCTGTCTTCATTCTAGTTCCATCTTACTACATTCTAATTCCTTCTGCTCCTCTCCAAAATCCTTTCTTCTTCCACACCATTGCTTGAATCATCATGAGATTAAAGGCCATCCCTGGCCATCATAATATAATATATATCATGTTGTGATCATAATATAAATTATATTAAAATATTAAAATAGTGTAAATTAAAAATAATTTTATTTGCTGGTATCAAGAGGGTCTTAGCTGAGTCATTTTCCCAGAGAGTGACTTGTTATCACCTCACTGATCTTTTAGAAGGCATTTGGCCCTGCAGCTACAATTGCGATGGCATTGCTTTGTGTTCACAGCAACAGGCTAAACTGGAAACAGTTATAGACTTTCATGCTGTGAATGTTGGGTCAAATCATCTGCTCAACTTTAAGATTTTTGTGACTACAATATAGAATTGGACACAATTTTCTTATTTTTGGGCTAAGATGTTATCAATTACACTCCTCTGAGAATCTATTTGGATATGAAAAGAAAGGTTGGACAAACGTGGGTCTGATTGAGAGGACAAAGATTATTTTTTGGTCTGTTTGTTTTTTCAGTTTCTTTTGAGACACTGAACAACATACAAGAGTGCAATAATTTTTTAATTCTGAACTTAGACCAAGGTAAAAGATGTTTTATAAGACTAAGCCTTAACCAGTGCTGTTTACACCATTTGTGACATCAGTCGTAAACCTTCTTAGCACCTCTTGAACAATATCAAAGTATAGTGATGCTTATTCTATGGCTAAATTTCTTTTATGAAACAAAGACAAACTGAGCATGTCCTCTGAATGGGTGAAACCCTCAGGCTTGGTTACAAGTATCTCAGTAATATCATAATTATCATTATACACATCCGTTTTAACATTTAGTGTATTTTCCCAGTTGCAGTCTCTAGGATTTCTGCATGGCAGCAGTTCTCCAGGACTGAGACAGAATTATACCTAAATATTTTATTTTGAAAATCTTTCATTTCACAACATTGTTTTGTCCATCTTTACATTTTCACACACAAAGGATTCCAGTGAGAGATTTTTCTCCCTTGTTATCTTTTGGCTTATCCAATCACAAGATTTTTTCACAACGTGACCATTTGCTTATTTTCAGCATTGCAACGTTGTTGCAGCAAGGCAAATAAACATGTAGCTCTTTACCTCAGAATTTAGGTTTTTAATTTCCAGCCCTCTGTTGAATACCAGAATAAAATTTGGATGGTGTTATTCCAATTTAAGGTTAACCTCCTGTTGCTTAGGCAAACAAGGAGATCTTTAAAGTTAAAGCAAGGGATATCATTTCTCATTTACACTGCTGCTATCATGTCCCTGATAACATGTGGTTGTCTAACTCTCCAGCCCCACCGGATTTCGGTCTCCGGTCTTAAATATGGGTATGCCGACCCATTCTATAAATGTGTCAATAGCATGCAGCTATCTTTCCCTCAACACTTCTAAAAGGCAAATAAGAACGGACTTACCACAGCTGAAGAAGGAGAAGATGATAAAGCCTCTTACTTGTTGCAAATCCCAATTTTCCACTGAAAAGACACTCGCCAACAGGATATGAGAGATCACGTCGGGGTCACCACTTTGTAAGGAACCCTGCGTCGGCCCAAAAACGGACTCCGAAGCCCCCGGGCGAAGGTTAACGCGTGTATGCCTTTTCAGCGTCTCTATTAAGTTCACTTAATTTTACTCGCTTAATCTGACTCCAATTTCAAATGATTCTTACACTTAGGTTGTGTTTCCAATTAGAAATTCATCATTAGTTATGCATTAATTTAGATATTTGATGATTCTGGATATTCCATATTTCAATTGTTCAGTCATTAGGGACCCGATGCCGCACAGAGATACTCGCCCCGGGATTTCGCGGTAAACTCACGGACATAAACTCGCCAGTCTGATCTTCGTCAGAGGGTGTAATAAGTTGGCTAATACCTTTAGTTGGTTGCCTAGTGCTCACTCGAACAAAAGTGTATTTTAATTTAGCCACTTCCATACAACTTGCTAAATCAGCAGTAAACAGAAATCAAAAGGTCTTCAGATGAAGTGCCTACTGCTCCTTCATTCATGCGCCTTCAGTTTGTTTTACCCTGGACACAGATTTACGGTAGCATTAGCCTCCCATAATTTACTGGTAATAATGATATCAGGAGAATCCAGAGTAAATCAAATATAACATTTTATTTGTCAGGTAACAGTGTATCGTGTCAATTACACACATAACCAATTAAAGCCAATTCAGAAATGATAAATGCATAACATCGATTACTCAAAGAAATGCATATATACACAGTGATGGGTGAATGTCTTCAGACATTCACCCATCTCTGTGGGGGCCTCTGGTTATAGAAGTTCCCCCCTGACTGCTTTGCTCTTTACCTTTTATACCAGAACCAGAACAGAAGGATCGTAAATGTTTATTACACCAACACCTGTTTTGGGGGAGAGGAGAAGAGACACCACCCAAAAAGAGGACAGAATTTTCCTTAATTTTCCATCTTCTTCATAATTCTAGTGACTGCTATGAAATTGAGACCGTTTTACCAATCGCACTGAGACAAATTAAATGATACCAAACATGGAAAGGGAAAAACAATAAATACACAAGTTACATTATATGTTTTGAATAACTTTCAGTGACTTGAGCCAGAGGAAGGGGAGGTGTGTGTGTGTGTGTGTGTGGTGGGGGAGGCGTTGTCCTTTTGGGGTTAGGGCAAGGTGTTGTCTCTCCAGATACGCTTTATTGCTTTATTGCAGGATGCTTGATATCAGTTTTCGTTTAGCAGGAAAATCAAGCCTTACATTATTACAGTTTTTAAATGTCAAAAATGCTTTCATCACACTCACATTATGTTTATGCTTGTGTTTTTGTATGTGGTTTGACTTCAGTTTTGTCACAGTGGGCTTCAGAGCACAGTAATACACAGCAGAGTCAGACACACACAGATCCTTGATCTTCAGAGGAACTGAATTTGATGAAAGTTCAGAGTGAAATCTCTCCTGGAACTCAGTGCCATTTTCTCCAACTCCAAACTTGTCTCTTCTCAGGATGTATTTAGGAAAGTCATTTGCTCTCTGGATGTACCAGAAGAGGTCTGGCTGTGTTGAAGCTGTCGTATATGAACAATCTAATGTCACTGATCTTCCTTCAGCTTCAGTCACATGTTTGTCTGGCTGATCAACTTTCTCTTCTGATCTGCACTCTGTGAAGATTTAACAATATTTGATGTAGATTTGATTTTTGACTCGTAAAATCAACATATCAACAAACAATCTATACAAATATTCAAAAATGATTTAAATTCTTAAAAAAGAGAAGAAATGCATACCAAGACTGAATAGTGCAAATAGAAATATATTCCTGATCCACCTCATGATCTGTTTTAAATTCACACTGAAGTCAAAATAAATCTGTCAATGAGAGTTTTGCTTTCATAAATATCATAAAGACTCTGAGGAGGAGCTTGTGAAAGCCTAAAGGAAACTTCTTGCTGTTAAGTGTAATAATGAGAGATATCGCCCTCTTTTGGTTTCTGACAAGTGTTACACAATCGAAATAAAGTCACATGATGTGAAACATGTTAGCCATAAAGCAACTTAAAGAACACTTATAATTACAATCATTCATACTGTACCTTTTTGAAAAGCTTTGTGTGGCGACCAGGGCAGGCGAGAGCCGTGAGGGAACGGCGCACCGGCCTTGAGTCTCTCACGGAGGAGCTCCGGGAGCATAAAAGGAGGAGCGACGACCGTGACGGACGAGAGAGGACCAGGCCTGGACTTTATTTTATGTTTTATTATGTTTGTGTGGCCGGCAGACGTCCGCGAGGGTCTGCCGGCATTACTTTCGTTTCGTTCTTTGTTTATTTTGGTATTAAAGTTTTGTTGAATGTTCGCCGGTTCCCGCCTCCTTCTTCCCGTATCTACTAACCGTGTTACATTGGTGCCGAAACCCGGGAGGAAGGAGGGACATGCTGTCGGAGAGCCCTCGCTGCTGAGGGGGATCGCGGTGCTGCGGAGTTCGGGCAGCACGGGAGTGAAGACCGCAAGAGGCTGCCCGAGGCGGTGGTGCTGGAGCCTATAGTGACAGGTGGGACGGAGAGCTCGAGGCCGTGCCTCTGGGACGAGGTGGGGTGGCTGCCGTCCAAGAGGGAGCGGAGGAGTCGCCGCCGTTCGCCGTGGGCCGGAGCCTGCTGCCGTCCGCCATAAAGGGGAGGAGCAGGGAACGGGGGACTCGCTGCCGGCTGCCCTCAGTTGGAGGAGCCATCGCCGGCCGCCAGGAGGCGGTCGAGGATCGGGCCGTCCACCGAGCGTCCAGTGCCACCGCATGGCACCGCGAAGAAGAGCCTCTTGGCAGGCTGAGGACCGAGCGGCAGTGTGTTGGGGAACCGGACCAAGAATTTTTTTTTTCCTCTCTCCCCTCTCTCGTCCTGTCGCTCCCCTTGCTTCCGTCTCCTTTCTCTCGTCTCGTCTGTCCTTACCCCCAGGTGCTGCGGCCGCCGAGACAGGCCCCGGGGGGGGAGTAGAGCGCAGTCTCGGAGGTACCCCCCGGCCTGCGAGGGGCGATGGGGGTATGTGGCGACCAGGGCGGGCGAGAGCCGTGAGGGAACGGCGCGTATGGCGGGCCGGAAGGTCCAAAAATATGGCTACCGACTTGTCGCGGGAATTCACTATACAATTGCCATAGCCACTGAATTTACCACTGATAGGCCGGCGGTGCATCTGTATATACACTCTCCTCACGCAGCGAACGACTCACTTTCCTCACGCAGCTGACCACTGACTCTCCTCAGCTGGCGACTCACTTTCCTCACGCAGCAAACGACTCACTTTCCTCACGCAGTGAACGACTCACTTTCCTCACGCAGCCGGCGACTCACTTTCCGCAGCCGGCGACTCACTTTCCGCAGCCGGTGACTCACTTTCCGCAGCCGGCGACTCACTTTCCGCAGCCGGCGACTCACTTTCCGCAGCCGGTGACTCACTTTCCGCAGCCGGCGACTCACTTTCCGCAGCGAACGACTCACTTTCCTCACGCAGCTGACCACTGACTCTCCTCAGCTGGCGACTCACTTTCCTCACGCAGCGAACGACTCACTTTCCTCACGCAGTGAACGACTCACTTTCCTCACGCAGCAATTGACTCTCCTCACGTTTCTTTTCAAATACTGTGATGGTGCAATAACTAACTACATCTAGCAAAGATTATCATTTTTTGTGTTGTAATTGTAATTTATTCTGAAGCAATATTCCCATCAGTGTTCTGTAAACTGTTGTTAAGATGTAAACTGTAAATCATCAGATTTGTATATGCCCCCTTAAAGGGATAGGTCAATCAAAAATTAAAAAATCAAAAAAAAATTCTGTCATCCTTGCCTTACTTTCTAGTTGTTCCGAACCTGTATGAGTTTCTTTCTTCTGTTGAACTAAACATATATTTTTCAATGTCAGTAAACAAACAGCTGACTGTAGCGAGTGACTTTCATAAAAAAATTACTATGGAAGTCACTGGTTACCATCAACTGTCTGGTTACTGACATTCTTCAAAATATCATCCTTTTTAGTTCAACAGAAGAAAGAAACCCATACAGGTTTGGAACAACTAGAGTGTAAGTCAATGATGACAGAATTATCATTTAGGTTTAACTATCCCTTGAAATTGATTGTCATGGCATTTTTTTTTTTTTTTTACCTTTATAAAAAGGTAATTTCCCCTAACCTTGGCTATCAATTTCATGTTAATTAGAATAACTCACTGTAGGGCTTTTACCATTATTTTTAGATACTAAAGATACATTTTTGATTTGCAGTTGTCACGCTTAAACACTGGTTCTGCAGATTTTTGACATTTCAAAATTGCATTGTTTTTGTAACACATTAGTTATCTTTAGTTAAAGTTATATATTTTATCAACATTTGAACTTTGCAAAAAGGGAAATGTCACTTTTTCAGAATATTGTATATTAAAGATAATTTGTAAAATCCACAAAAGCTTTATAGATCTTTATTGTAAAGTTGTTAAACAGTGTTATTCATGCTTGTTTTGCACATTCATATTCAATTTTATACATGCATCTAAATGCCACTTCTGATGCAGATTTCCTCTGCCGTGGAAAAAATAAGGGTAAAAGCCCTACAGTGAGTTATTCTAATTAGCCTAACATGAAATTGATAGCCAAGGCTAGGGGAAAATTACCTTTTTATAAAGGTAAAAAAAAAAAAATGCCATGACAATCAATTTCAAGGGATAGTTAAACCTAAATGATAATTCTGTCATCATTGACTTACACTCTTGTTCCAAACCTATATGAGTTTCTCTCTTCTGTTGAGCTAAAAATGATATTTTGAAGAATGTTGATGGTAACCAGTGACTTCCATAGTAGGCTATTTTTTTTTTTCCCCTATGAAAGTCACTCGCTACAGTCAGCTGTTTGTTTACTGACATTCAAAATATATTTTTAGTTCAACAGAAGAAAGAAACTCATACAGGTTCGGAACAACTAGAAAGTAAGGCAAGGATGACAGAATTTTTATTTTTGATTGACCTATCCCTTTAAGGGAGCATAAACAAATCTGATGGTTTACATCTTAACAACAGTTTACAGAACACTGATGGGAATATTGCTTCAGAATAAATTACAATTACAACACAAAAAATGATAAACTTTATTAGATGTAGTCCAGTGGCGGCTACTGGTGTGTCAGAGAGGGGAAGCTCATTTTCGGCCTACATCATAAAATTGTCTATTTATTTAAAAGTAAATTCTGCCCTACGTTCCTTTTCAAGAAAATGGTCTGTGACCCTGTCGTACCAACTAGGAGTCTTTTCAAGTGACTTGACCAGTGTCCTCTCAATGGCCAGCAGAGCTAGGCTGCTTAATGAATGAATGAATGAATGAAGGAATGAATGAATGAACGATCTAAAAAAAAAATATTAAACTCTGTAAAACTGAAACAAGGAATGTGGTGTATAATTGTGTGAAATGTATGATGAAAATCAAGCAATTTCGCCAAGCAAATATCAAAGAAATAGGTTGCAGCAGTTTTTATTTCGACTGAACTTGAGAAATCCGCGATGGGACTGAGCGCGAATAGCTTCAGTGATTCCTTATAGTACAGAATCGCTGTCAGTCAAAAGGAGATGCAGTCTTTCGACAGACCCTCCAATCATCACGCAGAAGCTCGGAGTCCGGGCCAGCCCACTCCCCATTCACCCCAGAGACGCTGAGCGTCCGTGGGCGGGACATAATCGCAGCGTTTATCCAATGACCGTCTAGTTTCGAAGCGCTGAAAAAAAAAACGTTCAAAGCAGCCCCATTGAAGTCAATGGACGCTGGGCTTCAATAGGGAAATGCACTGTGACGCTGCGGGAATGTATGAGAAGGAATCGAGTCAGCCGACCTGCTATATGTAACTGATTCTGAACGAACTCGTCTTTGAGATGAAACGTTTTCTAACGCATTTTTAGTCAATAAAATGTTAATACAATAGTACATATTTGACCATTAATTTTGTGACATTATAAGGGAAGCCGAGCTTCCCTTGCAGTCTTAAAGAAATCGCCACTGATGTAGTCAGTTATTGCACCATCACAGTATTTGAAAAGAAACGTGAGGAGAGTCAATTGCTGCGTGAGGAAAGTGAGTCACCGGCTGCGGAAAGTGAGTCGCCGGCTGCGTGAGGAAAGTGAGTCGTTCACTGCGTGAGGAAAGTGAGTCGCCAGCTGAGGAGAGTCAGTGGTCAGCTGCGTGAGGAAAGTGAGTCGTTCGCTGCGTGAGGAGAGTGTGTATACAGATGCACCGCCGGCCTATCAGTGGTAAATTCAGTGGCTATGGCAATTGTATAGTGAATTCCCGCGACAAGTCGGTAGCCATATTTTTGGACCTTCCGGCCCGCCATAGGCGCGAGGCCGGTGGCGCGAGAGTTAACGAGCATCACCTGAGGCGCACCGGCCTTGAGTCTCTCACGGAGGAGCTCCGGGAGCATAAAAGGAGGAGCGACGACCGTGACGGACGAGAGAGGACCAGGCCTGGACTTTATTTTATGTTTTATTATGTTTGTGTGGCCGGCAGACGTCCGCGAGGGTCTGCCGGCATTACTTTCGTTTTGTTCTTTGTTTATTTTGGTATTAAAGTTTTGTTGAATGTTCGCCGGTTCCCGCCTCCTTCTTCCCGTATCTACTAACCGTGTTACACTTTGTTTGCCCTTTTATTCACTTCTTCCCCCAACCTCACATAGACGTTTGCAGTTTTATCTTTTTTCTTTCTTTTTTCTTTTTTCTTTTTTCTTTTTTAAAATCCTTTAGTTTTTGTAAGACTTGTTTCATGTTTTGTATCACTGGGCTGATTTTGAAAAGGCTGCCATATGAAAGTCCAAAGATGATGACAGGCGACAGACAATGTAAGATGTCAATCATCACACCAGCCGGCAGCCGTATAACTGTTCACCTTTATTTCAGCTAGATGGGCAAATGAACTCATGAACGCTGTTTAAAGATTCTGATGAATAACTAAAAATCTTTGAGTGGGACACATGCATTTATTTATACCTTTTAGATCTTAATAAGTCAGAGGAAGTTTGTGTGGATTTTATAACAAGTTCCTGACAGAGAGTGAGATCTCAGCACCCACATATCAACAAATGACACTGATCTCCCTCTACTGGCTCCCTACAGCTACTGCACGATGCCAATATATTTATATATGAAGGTTTTTGTGTGAGTGTTGAGTGTGTTTGAGTCACAGTGGGGTTCAGAGCACAGTAGTACACAGCAGAGTCAGACACACGCAGGTCCTTGATTATCAGAGGAAATGATTTTGAAGATGTGTTGATATGTGCATTAAATCTGTCTTTGAACTCTTTGTCTTCATCTCCAGTTTGACCAACTCTGTTCAGCATATATTTAGGAACTCCGTTTACTTTTTGCTGGTACCAAAAGAGAGTCGGGGAGAACTGGGTTTGATATGTACAGTTGATTATTACAGCTCCACTTTCAGAAGCAGTCTGAACTAGTGTTTTCTGCTCAACATTGTCCTGCGACTCTATTCCTGTAAAACCAAATCATGAACAACATCAGCAAAGAAATATCATGAACATTCAGAACAAAAAGAATCACTCACAAATATACTTACCCCAGACATATATGAGAACAATGATAGTTTTTTGAATCCAGTGTGCCATCTTTCCTGATTTTAATGAAGTCTCGTCTAAATCCAGATCTTATTCTCACCCTGATCTAGTCTGTGATTCAATGACTTTAAATACTGTACTGAGCAAGAGCACTTGATCTACACTAGTGTCTGCTTGACGAGGTTTCTTTGACTCCTCCCTCTCATTCGGCTCAAAGAGTTTATTTCTATCTTTGTTGTGGTGGATAATGGTTTATGGTTAAAATAAAATTAATTGTATACCTGCATTTAATAATGATGAAAATGATATAATTATTTATGAGACTATTTATGCATAAAAGGAATTACACAGAACTTAATATCTGAACTTATTGTTAATGTTTTTTTTGAAGTTTTATAACAGGCCTCAATACAGCTGGTTGTTATTACCATCTTCATGTTTTTTTTTACTTTCAAGGCTGGATAGATAGTGGTTGTGATCATGGTTTTGATTGTGGTTTTTTCTAGATAGGATCAAAGTGAAAAGATCTTCAGGTTTTTGTACGACGTGGTTCATGTTTTGTATCACTGGGCTTCAACTCTTAGAGCACAATAATAGAGAGCTGAATCTGACAGACGAACATCAGTAATAGTGAGTTCAGTGGATGTTCGTACAGTTAACTGAAACCGACGGTCAGATGTTTGTTCACCACTCGCCAAATGTGCATTTTTGTATAATAAATACTGAGGTTCTTTGTTAGGATATTGTCTGTACCAGTAAATAGAAACATTATCACTGGTTGTACTATATGAGCAGCTCAACTTGACAGTTTCTGTTTCTTTAGTGTTTTTTTCTGTCTCTTTATCTGGCTCAATGTTGTCTCCAGTCACCAAACCTGTCAACAAGCACATCGATTTGTTAAAGGAAAGTTGACAAAATACTATTGCAAACACATTTAACAGCCTTTTTTACAACAACAACAACAACAACAACAAAATTAATTTAAATATCAATAAATTTGGGGTTTGAAGTTTTAAAACAAACTGTAACTATTTATGTTCAGAGTTTCATCAGTTATTCAGTAAATAATGCACCTGTCCCCACAATGAGAATCAGTATGAAGCATGTGTCCATGTTGAATCAGATCAGATCAGTTCTCTGTTGAGGCTCTCAGTGCTTGAGCTGTAAGTCACTGCAGATCAGTCACAAACACACACAGGAACTTCCTCCTCACTCAACTTCCTGCTGCTGTTCACTTTCATCCATATGCTGTATTGTATATTGTACATCATTTAATTGTGTTTGATAAATCTTTTCCCCTCCATTTTATAATAATTTTTCAAAAATACTAACCTTCTAGTGCTGAATCTGTTTTATATTTACAATGTAATGTCACTGATCTTCCTTCAGCTTCAGTCAAATGTTTGTCTGATCAACTGTGTCCTCTGATCTGCACTCTGTGAAGGTTTAAGAATATTTCATGTAAAATATGATATAAAATGTAAACAATTGATATGAACAGCTGCTGTAATATTGAGTAACTACTGCCCTCTTGTGGTTAACTGCAAGTACTGCACAACTGAAACAGCGCCATCTCATTGTGTAACAAATTTTTAAAAAAATATAGAATGTTGCTTTGTTTTATGTTTTATCATTTTTGCATTAGATTATGTAATTATTTGTATACTAGTTTCTTTCTCAAGAAATGTTCTCTCATCTCTCTCTCTCGTCTAGCAGGTTTTTGTACAGTGTTCTTGTGTTTCCTGTGACTGTGGGCCTCAGAGCACAGTAATACAGAGCAGAGTCTGATACTGCGGCAGAGGAGATGATCAGATCCATGTGGATTTGTTCCTTTTTTGTTACTTTAACAGAGAATCTTGAATCTACTTTAGATTCTTCAGGATCTGTTGCAGTACTGTAGGTGGAAACAAGAAATTCAGGTTTTGATCTTCCATACTGACGGTACCAGAAGAGAGTTTCTGTAGTTGTAGAGGAATAACTGCAGGATAATGTAACACTTGAACCCTTCTCAGCAACTACATCTGTTTCGTCTGGTTTGATGACATTTCCAAATACAGCAGCTGAAAAAAAGAGGTACATTTGTAGCTTTTTAGTGCTTTTTATTTTATTTATTTTATTTTAATATAACAATAATCAATCAAATAAATATACACACCTGCTGAGACACAGAGCAGAATAAGTGAATGAAGATTCATTGTACAAGTGTTCACTCTGAGAAGAGTCAGACTGAATCGTTTCATCCACAGTCTCTTTCAGACATGATTAGATCATGTCAGATCTGGAGTTCCTCCTCTTCTGATACTTCAAGACAAAAGAGCAGCTTTATTTTGAATGAAGTTTTTTTGGGTCTGGCTCATTACTGCTACTATTATTTCAAACAAATGTATCTGTTGATCAGTGTTAAAATACAGGTGATTTCTTAGTGGTAATAAATAATTATTGGGTACATAGTGGATTTTGTAATAATAAGTTTAAATAAACTTTGATCATATGTTGGTGATTTTGGTGACGAAATTATGAAACACATTATTGTTTCCAGCAAAAATCATCTCACAATCTATTGTTTGATTGCAAGTTCACATGTTCATAAAGTTCATATGACTGTAACTTTCAATATGACTTATTAACTTTCAAAAATTCATACTGTAAAGAAACAGTGACAACATAATCTGAATCACAGGCAGGCTAAACCATTTTTACAATTTGATGCATCCTTGATGAATAATTTGTTTTTAAAAAATCTTACTGACCCCAAACGTTTGAACAGTAGAGTACTGTATGTGACCTGCAAATGAAACAAATTCTAAAATTGTCTCTGTTGTATTTGATAGATTGAATGCTACATCTGAAAAAATCTATTCAAATTCAAATTCACATTTTTCAGATATCGGTTCATTATTTCAAATGAGTCAGGCTTTTCAGAATGTCAATAAAAACTTTTAAAATAAGGTTATTTTATATTATTATATGAAATAATATTTTATTTATTATGTATATTTTGTTTATATTTATATTTGTTATTTTATTTCTTGCAATTTCCAACACAAATAATCATGCTATTTTATTTTTCATGTTAAAACAGCATTAAGGCCAATTCACACTGACAGACGCAGACCAACACCGACAGTCACCAGATAACAGCTCGTCACTTACAACGTCACAACCACGTATATGTGTAACCACTATTGACTTCATATGGAAAAAAAATACTATGGGGTCCATCAACTGTTAGTTTACCCATATTCTTCAAAATATCTTCTTTTGTGTTCAGCAGAAGAAAGAAATTCATACAGGTTTGGAACAACTTGAGGGCGAGTAAATGACAGGATTTTCATTTTTGGGTGAACTATTCTTCAAATTTAACACTGGGAAGCTTAGTTTTTTGCAAGTGTTGCACACCTAGAGTACATTTTTAACACACAGTTTTAACACAACCTTAAACTCTTTTAAGTATTATTAACTTTGTTTGCCCTTTTATGCATTTTCTAAAATCCTGTTCCCACAGCCTCACAGGTGTTTGCAGTTATTATCTCACACTGAGGTTTTGATTTGGTTTTCATAAGAGCTTCAAAGTGAAAAATGGCTTTAAGTTTTTGTACGACGTGTTTCATGTTTTGTATCACTGGGCTTCAACTCTTAAAGCACAATAATAGAGAGCTGAATCTGACACAGTCACACGGTTAATAATGAGTTCAGTCAGTATGCGAGAAGTACTTGACAGAAATCGAGGATCAGAGCTGTCTTTAGCAGAGTTCTTTCGAGCTCCTTCATATAATAAATATTGAGGTTCTTCATTGGGATTTTGTCTGTACCAGTAAAGACGCACATATTCACTGTCTGAATCATAAGAGCAGCTCAGTGTTACAGACTCTCCTGCTGTTTTGATGACTTTGGTCCCTCGGTTTGGCTCGATTTTGTCCTCAGCCGTCACATCTGCAAACATTAAGCACAATATTAACTTATTTTGTCTCAGGGTAAACATTGTATATCAGTAAAGATTCAACTTCACAATTGTTTTTAATGAAAATCAATAATACCATCCAGTGTTTTATAGGGTTTTTAAGATGTTGCTAATAGTCTGAAGTGAACATAAATGACACACCTGACGCCATAATGAAAAGCAGCAGCATGTATTTGTTCATGGTGAATCAGATCAGATCAGTTGTGTGTTAATGCTCTCAGTTCTCTGAGCTCTTACTGTGTGTTACTGATGCTTTCTGCTCTTCACTTATCAAGACATTCAACTTCCTGATCTCTGAGTGAAAAACCAAAGCTTTGAACCTTCATTAATACTTTAATAGTATTATATATGGAAAAAATACACAGAAACTGTCTGGAGTTTTCAGTCTCTTTTCTTATTATATTAAAATGTAGAAATATGAATTCTGTTGTTCATTGCTGCAGTTCCCAGTGAATGTCTGTGAACACTGACACCTTGTGGCACATTGTATCTGATCAATCTGTTACATGTGAAAATGGATTAAAACTTAATCTATAGACTACTTTTGTATGGATTTAATGTATTTAACAATATTAGGAGCTTCATTCATTTTGATTGTCATAATGATTTTAATGTATAATCTTTCTATCTGCAGTTTATATTTGTAGATGTACATCCATTCGCTTTTTATCAGTTTATTTATTTTCATTCAGTTATTGCTCTACTTATTATTTACATCTGCAGTTTACAGATTCTCTTGTAGTCTTTGTCTCTGTGTCTATTGCTTGTTCTCATTGGATTAAATACAGAAGGGTTTTTGTACAGAGTTACAGTGTTTCCTGTGACTGTGGGCCTCAGAGCACAGTAATACAGAGCAGAGTCTGATACTGCAGCAGAGGAGATGATCAGATCCATGTGGATTTGTTCCTTTTTTTCAACTTTAACAGAGAATCTTAAATCTACTTTAGATTCTTCAGGATCTGTTGCAGTACTGAAGGTGGAAACAAGAAATTCAGGTTTTGATCTTCCATACTGACGGTACCAGAAGAGATACTCTGTAACTCCAGTGGAGGAATAACTACAGGACAACTTAACATTTTGTCCCTCATCAGCACCAACATCTGTTGTGTCTGGTTTGATGGTATTTCCAAAGACAGCAGCTGAAACAGAAGAGGAATGGGTTGATTTATAGAAAGATTTCTTTGTAATCAGTCAATGAATGAATCAAAGAAACACACACCTGCTGAGACACAGAGCAGAATAAGTGAATGAAGATTCATTGTTCAAGTGTTCACTCTGAGAAGAGTCAGACTGAATCGTTTCATCCACAGTCTCTTTCAGACACGATTAGATCATGTCAGATCTGTGAACTCTGAGTCCCTCCTCTCTGAGAACATCATGTCTATATTTCACACTTGAGGAACTGAAGAAAGAGCCAATCACACTCACTGTTTTCTCTTGTTTTCTCTGTGCTGTGTTTTGTGTGTGATTTTGAAATATGTTTTATATAGGAAATATATTAATGTCCTGCAAATTAGATTTCTGAAATTTGCCTTTCAGTTTCATCTGCATTTACAAGGAATGTTTGAAAAGTTTAAGAAATATTCATTTTCACTTTGTTTATTTAATTTACCATTCCCAACATGATATTAGATATACTGTGATGTTTCTGTATTAAATCAAATTATATCAAGCAACATTAGTAAAAAAATTCAGAATTTAAAAAAATGTCTCCCTTTCATGAATCTGAATTGAATTGGTCACATCCCACTGGAAACTGAAATGGAATTTGAATTAGAATATCAGGAAGTGGAATGACAATCCATACAATTAATGTTAATGTTACACTTTATTTTTAGGTGTCCTTGTTACTGTGTAATTACACATTTAATTACAGAGTAATAATAATTAACTAAATGTACTTAATGTTGGGTAAGATCAGGGTTTGGTTTAGGCTAGTTGTGTGTAAATGAAATTATTCCTAATTTATAGTTATTACTAGAGTAACATGTAACGTGTAACAAGGGCAGTAAAATAAAGTGTTACCAAAGTTAATATATTAACTTTTACGTAATTTTAAAAACTACATTAAGTCTAAGAAAGAGAGAAAGCGGTTTAACAAATTGATGTTTCTAGAGAAACATTTAAGAAACATTATATTACTTTAAACTTTAAAAAAGTGGTTTGAACATGTGGAATATGATATCTGGTCATGTTGTTAATGCTTCTTTCCTGAAATGTATAATTTATGCCTTATAACAAAGACCTAATTCATTTTACACAGGTGTAACCACATATTTTATTATTTGGGGCTGGATAGATTGTGGTTTTGATTGTGGTTTTCACTAGATCAGTTCAAAGTGAAAAGAGCTTCAGGTTTTTGTACGACGTGTTTCATGTTTTGTATCACTGGGCTTCAACTCTTAGAGCACAATAATAGAGAGCTGAATCTGACAGACGTACATCAGTAATAGTGAGTTCAGTGGATGAATCTGATGCAGTCGACTGAAACCGATCATCAGAGGTGTGTTCAACATCACTATATGATCGTACACCTTTGCGTAATAAATACTGAGGTTCTTTGTTTGGATATTGTCTGTACCAGTAAAGCCGAACATATTGACTATTTGTACTATATGAGCAGCTCATCTTGACATTTTCTGTTTCTTTAGTGTTTATTTCTGTCTCTTTATCTGGCTCAATGTTGTCTCCAGTCACCAAACCTGTGAACAATAAAAAGTGATTTTTGATTTGTGTAAACAAGGTTGACAAAATGATATTGCAAGAATAATTTGCTGTTTGATGCTTTAAAATAGTAATTGTTTATGTACAGAATTTTATTAATGAATAAATAACGCACCTGTCCCCACAATGAGAATCAGTATGAAGCATGTGTCCATGTTGAATCAGATCAGATCAGTTCTCTGTTGAGGCTCTCAGTGCTTGAGCTGTAAGTCACTGCAGATCAGTCACAAACACACACAGGAACTTCCTCCTCGCTCAACTTCCTGCTGCTGTTCACTTTCATATGCTGCTGTATACTGTATATTATATTGTATTTGTTTAACTGTGTTAGATACAGTTAGTCGACTGAAGAGGAATAAATGCAGGACAATGTAATATATGAACCCTCCTCAAAAAATAACTGCCTTGTCTGGTTTAATTACATTTGTAAAGACAGCAGCTGAAAAATAAAAAATACACATTTGTGACATTTAGATTTAATAAACACACCTGCTGAGACACAGAAGAGAAATACTGTACAAGTGTTCACTCTCCGTCAGACATTATTTCACCACATGTGTCTAATGAGGGTCTAAATACATTTTAGTCAATGTAAGATGTCGATCATCACACCAGCCAGCAGTCGTATAACTCTTTACCTTTATTTCAGCTAGATGGGCAAATGAACTCATGAATGCTGTTTACATATTCTGATGAATAACTAAAAATCTTCGAGTGGGACACATGCATTTATTTATACCCTTTAGATCTTAATCAGTCAGAGGAAGTTTGTGTGGATTTATATAACAAGTTCCTGACAGAGAGTGAGATCTCAGCACCCACATATCAACAAATGATACTGATCTCCCTCTACTGGCTCCCTACAGCTACTGCATGATGCCAATATATTTATATATGAAGGTTTTTGTGTGAGTGTTGAGTGTGTTTGAGTCACAGTGGGGTTCAGAGCACAGTAGTACACAGCAGAGTCAGACACACGCAGGTCCTTGATCAACAGAGGAAATGATTTTGAAGATGTGTTGATATGTGCATTAAATCTGTCTTTGAACTCTTTGTCTTCATCTCCAGTTTGACCAGCTCTGTTCAGCATATATTTAGGAACCCCGTTTACTTTTTGCTGGTACCAAAAGAGAGTCGGGGAGAGCTGGGTTTGATATGTACAGTTGATTATTACAGCTCCACTTTCAGAAGCAGTTTGAACTCTTGTTTTCTGCTCAACATTGTCCTGCGACTCTATTCCTGTAAAACCAATCATGAACAACATCAGCAAAGAAATATCATGAACATTCAGAACAAAAAGAATCACTCACAAATATACTTACCCCAGACATATATGAGAACAATGATAGTTTTTTGAATCCAGTGTGTCATCTTTCCTGATTTTAATGAAGTCTCGTCTAAATCCAGATCCTATTCTCACCCTGATCTAGTCTGTGATACAATGACTGTAAATACTGTACTGAGCAACAGCACTTGATCTACACTAGTGTCTGCTTGACGAGGTTTCTTTGACTCCTCCCTCTCATTCAGCTCAAAGTTTGTTGTGGTGGATAATGTTTTTCTTCTCGTGAACTCAAAATAAATTTTCTGCCTGCATTTTTAATATTTTCCCTCACTAAAATAATAATAATTTTCTAGAAAAATACTAATTATGAATAATTAATTAAAAATAATTAAAATGATATAATTATTTAATGTGCTTTGAGACTAGTGCAAGTTTTATAACATGTTCCATGTGTTTCATGTTACCATGTGTTTTTTTACACTGTTAAAAATAAATGTAATTTTACAGGCAATGGTCTATCATTAAACAATGAAATACTTGTTGTTTTACAGATATTTGCTGTTATTTAAATAATCAGCAATATACTGTACAACACAATGCATTTTGGGTAATATCTGTTGTTTTCGAGAAAGTAGCCTACAGCATTATAAATTCTGGTCTGGATCCAAGATATTGTCGATATCAATGTAAACTACGTGCTTGGCTATCATCATATTTGCATGAGAGAATGACTGTCTCTCTCTCAGTGACATGTTTTGTGGTCTGCAATGGTGTTATTGTCTGGCCAACAGATTTATCTGCAAACAGAGCATGAGAAACAGTCATCAGGAAAAACAAACAAAATGTTCAGCCATTATCTGAGCAGTTACAAATTATTGCTTTTTTCAACATGTATTTACATTAATAAATAGTAATGTTTTTTTGTAAATATGCCAGAATTCAGATTAGATCAAATATACTATTAAAATAAAATAATATAAATTAATGAAAAAGTGACATAATCCTACTCACCCAGAATGGCTAATAGTACAAGTAAAAAAAGAGATCTCATATTTGCACTTCTGAAAAACAGACTGAAATCATATAAGAGATGAATGCCAACACAATCTCTTGAAGCTCCACCCACATATCTCAGTGTGATTATGATTACATAAAACATGTCATACATGGAAGACTGTGAAATACATTTTGCTTATTAATATGTAGTTTTTCATGAGTCTTCTCAAGAGATTTCTGATGTCAAATGTGACAATGATATCAAAATGGCAACTCTTTGACAACAAACCTGAGTGTATAAAGTACAAGTAATTAGACCACAGATAAGCTTTAATAATTAATAATGCAGATATGTCAATATTTTGGTATTTATACTCCAGGATATCTCTGGAGTATAAAATTAGGCAAAATTAGCACTAAAATGTCTCAAGACTCTACTGGTCTTTGAGGGTGGTTTACTAAAAAACATTTCTTAAAATGATGGTTATATGTATTTTATAGTGACAAAGAAATATTCATTTTTACACTAAACATGGATTTCAGTTTCCATTCTGAATGTGTCTGATTTTTGTACAGTGGGTGTGTGTTTCCTGTCACTGTGGGCTGCAGGGCGCAGTAATACAGAGCAGAATCAGTTAATGCAGTGCCATTGATCTCCAGATCCACACGATTCTTCTCCTCATTTAATCTAGCAGATATTCCAGGAATTGGAGGCTCAGCTGGTTGCTTAAATTTAGCTTCATTAACCAGAAACAGGAAGTCTGGTCTGGATCTCGGGTACTGACGATACCAGTGGAGAGCATCTTTTATTGTTATTTTCACAATCTTTATTAAAAAAAAAAAAAAAAAAAAAAAAAAAATTATATGATTTGTTGGAATCGAATCCAACAAAAAATGACTGAGCTACACCTGTTTGAATTCGATTCAGCAAAATCAATTTTGAGAAAAATTTAGCTTAAGTTTTCTGAAGATTCCAAAACAAAATCACCTAGCAACCATCTTAAAATCCCTCATCGACCAAAATAGACATTTTGGTTTGTTTTGCCTGAAGGCTCATTTTGCCAGAATGGGTCATATACAGTATGTTATTTGTGCAACATGTATGTTTTGGCAGTAAAGTCTCAACAAATAATCAACAGCATAGCAGATGTATTCTGCCAAGACCATTAACATTGTCATATCCATTAACATGCTAAATTCCTCTGAGAGTTGTCATGATAGAAATTATTTTATGATCACAGCTGTGCATTTCTGAGTTCCTGCACTAAAACAATAATCTGTATAGAGTATAAGCAATTAATTATAGCATATTGCAGGGCCATGTTACTCAGAAGATAATTATTTGAAATAGTGATTTAATTTCAACACCACTTGTTTATTGCATATGGACTGTGGTTGGAGGTTTTTGTTCAGTGTTGTTGAGTTTTCTGTCACTGTGGGCCTCATGGCACAGAAGTACAGAGCAGAGTCTGTCACTTCAGCAGAGGAGATCTCCAGAAACACCGTCTTATTTTTCAGGGTCATTTTGCCATCCAGTCTAGGAATAGGAGGAGTTGCATTTACTACAGTCTTCTTGTCTGACTCAATGACAAGGAGCAGAAATTCCAGTCCTGATCCAGGATATTGTCGATACCAAAGTAAACTCTGTACACTGACATCATATTTGCATGACAGAATGACTGTCTCCTCCTCAGTAACTTGTGTTTGGCCCTGCAGTGGTGTTATTGTGTCTGCAAAACATTCATCTGCAAAATGTGTGTAGAACATGTTGATCAAAAAGAATGATAATTCTAAAGTAAAAAAAAAGTCATGGAAACTAGTGAATTATCACAAAATCAGACATTTGACATTAACAGGTGCATTATAGTTGTAGTTATAAATATATTAATATTTAAACTGGTCTCTTACATACCCTGTGTTATTGTCATCAGCAGCAGAGAGCACAGGAACATCATGACTGCACTGTAAAACACAAATCAATCTTGTGATTGAGAATGAAAGTCTCTCATGAATCTTTTTCAAAGCTCCATCCACATCTCATCATCTGAGGGCTCAATATTCGAATGAAATTGGCCCAGAGAAATGAATGTGTTAATGCATTAAATAATTATTTTATCAGGGTGTGATCACACATCGCAAATTAATGAATAATACATTTGAACGTTACAAATGTTTTTTTTTTTAAACCTCAGATTCTTCTTAAAAACGTTCCATAAAGAGCTGTTACATTTTAAATTCAGCAGTTGCTTTAAAAATTTATATAAAATGCCAAACCATAAACATTCTGATTTACATATACTGTAAGAACAGCTTGTTTGGGGTTTCATTGATTTTGTTCTGAGACTAAAGTAAAACTAAAGTCGACATTTAAAGAACAAAACACATTGTCTAGTTTTATTTTCCCTGCATGGTTACTTTATGTTGTGGTCATTGTAGACCTATTGTTTTTTAAGAAATTATACACCATCAACACCAAACATGTTAATGATGCATTGTTAGTGCATTTCTAATCACTTTATCTCAAGTGTTTTCCCCCTTTTGCAAATCGATTGGATGTATAGCTTTAACATACATGTCTATTTTAGTTTTAGACACCTGCAGGTGTTTCCACACTCATTATGTCCTAATTCGTCTGTAACCTATATGAGGTTTGGTGAATCATCTGCGCTTCAAATATAGACAGAGATGGATATCAGTTCAAACTAGAACTGTGCTAAAAACAGGTTATTCTTGAACAAGAAGCAGCAGAGTGACAACTGGCAATCAATAAATAAAAATATAAAATGCACAAATTATTGATTCAATATACAGTATATGCAGTACAAGAAATCATGTTATATAAAATAATAAGAGTTGTTTTCGGAGAAATAAGTATATATTTTTCACAATATAGAGCCCAGCGCTCCACTTGTTAAATACATTTGTCTCTTTTTCAGGTTTTTGTACAGTGTTCTTGTGTTTCCTGTGACTGTGGGCACCAGGGCACAGTAATACAGAGCAGAGTCTGATACTGCAGCAGAGGAGATGATCAGATCCACATGTTTTGTATTTTTGTTAATTCTTGGCGTTAAACGCTGTGGTATGTTTTTACTCATCATCCCAGTTTCATAGATGTAGAGGAGGAACTGTGGTGCAGATCCGGGATATTCAGAGTACCACTGGAGAGTATCAGGCACTCCACTGTAGTTACATGTGAGAATTACGCTTTCACCCTCCAAAACTTGCTTTTGTGAGTCATGAGACGTTATCATGTTTGTCAGGATGTTATGTCTATGAGAACCAGTAAAATAAAATGAAACAAACAAGACTTAAAATAAAAAGTATGTTTACTGATCAATCTACGTTAAAAGTAATTCTGATCAATATAATCCTTGTTTAATTGAAGTCATTAATTCTGAGAAATTAATCAAAACTCACCTATATGAAGAATCAGAATTAACAAGACAGTAAGGTACATGTTGGTTGATGTTCTTACAAAGAGTGACAGTGAAGTGATTCCATTCATCAACAGAAAACAAGTCAAATACAAGCCAAGACAAACTAATCAAAGAGCGCCACCTCTTGACACAATGATGTACATACTGGGAACCATTGATACTCAAATGATCCAGTTCAACAAAATGAACTCATTGGTGGATAAATCCTGCAGTGAGGGCATAGATATAATTTGCATGCATGAAATATTTGAAAAAGTGTGCTGGTCTGTGTGAAATTAAAATCTCTGCTTATGTATCTGAATTTCATTGTCAGGTTTATTACTTACCCTGTTCACCATGTGAGAAATGAACAGAGAAACAATTAAGACGTAATAAATTTTGACCTCTCTTAAAAATACACAAACACCCAAACAAATGGTCTTTGGTAATGATTCTCTACCTCATTTTAATCTAACACAATACTGGCAATTAATTAACTTTTGTCAGTCATACAGTATTTTCATCACTAAATAATGAATAGATTTTTTTTAAAGGTAACACTTTACAATATGATCCCATTAGTCAGCATTAGTTAATGCATTAACTAACATAAAAAAGAGCAATCCATTTGTTGTTAACGTGAACAAAAATAAACTATTCACTGTAGTTCATGTTAGCTCAGATCCATTAAATAATATTAACAGATTCAAATTTAGATGCTGAAATTAATATTAATTAAGATTAATGCTTTAGAATTACTTTTCATTGTTAGTTTATGTAAAAAAAAAAAAAGTAGTTAACTAAAGTTAAGGGTAACGTCTCGGTTACAAAGGTAACCCTCGTTGCCTGAAGGAGGGAACGGAGACGTACGTCGGACAGACCGACGAATAGGAATCTCGCCAGAGAGGCCAATCTACTTCGAGTGTAACTAAAACGAGCCAATGCACATTGGCATGCAATCATCTGCATCAGCTGCTCGCCTTGCAGCGCGGGTATATAATGAGCAGCAGGTGCGTTGCATCTTCAGGTTTTCGCTGAGGAGCCGAACTAAGCAGGCGGCAGCACAGCAGGACAACAACTGTGGCGACGGGACGTACGTCTCCGTTCCCTCCTTCAGGGAACGAGGGTTACCTTTGTAACCGAGACGTTCCCATTCAGTCGGTCACGTTCGACGTACGTCGGACAGACCGACGAATAGGAATCCCTACCAAAGCGCCACAGGAGCTGCCCTCCTCCAGCGCTCTGTTGTAAGTTGTTGGAAGAACTGGGGTGACTCCAACTCGGTAGAGATGGGTTCTCCCAGAGGGAAAGACACGGGCTTCGTTTAGGAGCAGCCGTGGAGAAAGCCATATGGGATCCCCGTAGGGTCACACATATGGAACCCAGCCTAAATCCGGTTCTCAGGGATGCAACGGAGTATAGGCCTGGCGCCGGACGCTCCGCCACGTCGGCTGCCGAAGGGTAACCGGAGGACTGAACAGGGTTTGCCCGTAGGGACTCTCTGGAGCAAGGAAGCGCATGCAGCGCAGCAAGCCGACACTAAGCCGGGGCCTCTCCGTGCCTCTGACCTGAGGCGAGAACACGGGAGGAGACCGGCTCGACACGAAGGCTATAGTATCTAGCGAACGTGTTAGGTGTCGCCCAGCCCGCAGCTCTACAAATGTCTGTTAGCGAGGCGCCACGAGCCAGCGCCCAGGAGGATGCTACACCTCTCGTGGAGTGAGCATGCAATCTGAGCGGGCAGGGCACGCCCTGAGCTTGGTAAGCCAGGGCGATGGCATCCACTATCCAGTGGGCCATCCTCTGCTTGGAGACAGCCTTTCCCTTCTGCTGGCCTCCATAACAGACAAAGAGCTGGTCTGAGGTCCTGAAGCTTCGAGTTCTGTCTATGTACAGTCGCAAGGCGCGGACTGGACAGAGCAAAGCCAGGGCTGGGTCTGCCTCCTCCGAGGGCAGCGCTTGCAGGCTCACCACCTGGTCCCTGAAGGGAGTGGTAGGAACCTTGGGCACATAGCCAGGCCGGGGTCTTAGTACCACGTGGCTATCACCCGGTCCGAACTCCAGGCACGATTCATCGACCGAAAATGACTGCAGGTCCCCTACCCTCTTGATGGAGGCCAATGCAACCAGCAGCAAAGTCTTCATAGACAGAATCTTTAAGTCTGCCGATTGCAAAGGCTCAAAGGGAGCAATCTGAAGTGCTCTTAGCACCAGAGCGAGGTCCCAAGAGGGTATGGAGGGGGGACGAGGAGGATTTAACCGTCTCGCCCCCTAAGGAACCTGACGACCAGGTCGTGCTGACCAACAGATTTGCCATCTATGTGGTCGTGGTAAGCGGAGATAGCAGCAGAATGGACTTTGAGGGTGGAGGGGGACAGCCTATGCTCCAACCCTTGCTGCAAGAAGGAAAGCACGACACCGATCGAGCATCTTCGGGGGTCTTCTCGGCGAGAAGAGCACCACTCGACGAACAGGTTCCACTTCGAGGCGTAAGCACGTCTCGTAGACAGTGCACGAGCCGAAGTGATGGTGTTAAGTACCTCGGGGGTAAGTCACCTAGAACCTCCGCGTCCCGTCCAGGGACCAGACATGGAGTTTCCAGAGGTCTGGACGCGGGTGCCAAAGAGTGCCCCGTCTCTGAGAAAGAAGGTCCTTCCTCAGAGGAATGGGCCAGGGAGGGGCTGTCGCGAGGAGTGAGAGTTCTGGGAACAAGGTCCGGTTGGGCCAGTAAGGCGCAACTAGCAAGACCTGCTCCTCGTCCTCCCTGACTTGCACAGAGTCTGTGCAAGTAGGCTCACTGGGGGAAACGCATATTTGTGCAGGCCCTGGGGCCAGCTGTGTGCCAGTGCGTCTGTCCCGAGTGTTCCCCCGGTCAGAAAGTAAAAC
This sequence comes from Megalobrama amblycephala, assembly GCF_018812025.1. Taxonomy (NCBI): domain Eukaryota; kingdom Metazoa; phylum Chordata; class Actinopteri; order Cypriniformes; family Xenocyprididae; genus Megalobrama; species Megalobrama amblycephala. Next base: position 38,979,342 of record NC_063060.1, on the reverse strand, counting down.
AACTGGCAGTGGGAGGTTTCTTGTGAGGCAAACAGGTCTACCTGAGCCTCTCCGAACTCTCTCCAGATCAGCTGAACCACCTGGGGGTGGAGTCGCCACTCTCCTGGCAGCGCAGCTCGTGATAGCTCATCGGCCACACGGTTGAGCACACCGGGAACATGAATGGAACACTTCAGCTTGTGAAGGCTCCGATTCAAGACCCGCAGATCCAGGATCATCCTTCGCCAGTAGGACTGTGATCTCCGCACGCAAGACAGGGGCATCGACATCTTTCACTACAGTGAAGTGGACACCCCTGACGGGCGAACTGAATCGCGTAGCCGAGCCTGATGGTCCGAACAAGCCAGCGGGACGGACTGGTGAGTGCTAACCAGGCTCCCAGAGACCGTACCAGCGGGACCAGAGGGACCACAGGCGCACCCGCAGCGGGGTAGCGAGGTGGAACGCAGGGACGCGGCCCGGGAGGCTCTCTCTGCGAGGCGGCCCGAAGCGGCGTCACAGTGCGCTGTGGAACACTTGCCTGCTTCCACGGGTGGACAGAGGGAGCAGTCGAGGCTTTGACTGCCTGCTGCTCGCTGCTGTCCACTGGCGACAGAAGAGGGGGATGAGAGTGGTGAGGTTCTTGCCCTCCCACTGCTCTCCGAGCCCTCTTCGGACCCGGAGATAGAGGAAACTGCTCTTTTATTGAGAATTTGGCGGAACAAAAACAGAAGGAAACAAAAGATTCTCCACCCGGCCCTCCTCCGGGGGAAGGAGCGGTGCGGTCACCACCTCCTGTAGAGCAGTCCCATCCATCTCCGGGTCGCCCGTCCTAGGGCCGCTTGGACTTGGCCTTGCCACCCTTCTTCTTGGGGGGTGGCGGGACGGGCTGGGCGCCCCGACCATGACCGGCTCCACGGCGCCGCTTAGCTGGAGGCTGCTGCTGCTGGGGCGCAGGAGCGGGGGCGGCCGCAGGGGGGCGCCCTCGGCGACGGGCAGTCTGAGGTGCTGTAGGCGGTGGTGGAGCAGCAGCTGACCGCCTCGGCAGGATGTGACTGATGGCCTCAGACTGCTTCTGTACAGCCGAGAACTGTTGGGCGAAGTTCTCGACCGCGTCGCCGAAGAGGCCGGTCTGGGACACGGGGGAATTAAGGAACCTGACTTTGTCGGTATCCCTCATGTCCACAAGACACAGCCAGAGATGGCGCTCCTGGACCACAAGTGTGGACATCGCACGACCCACTGACCGCGCCGTGACCTTCGTCGCATGAAGTTCCTGAAGAACCTGTGGGTCATGGCCACCCTCGTGCAGATCCTTCAGTGCCTTGGCCTGATGGACCTGCAACAACGCCATAGCGTGTAGGGCAGAGGCAGCTTCCCCACAGGCCTGGTAAGCCTTGCCGGTAAGATCCGACGAGTACTTACAGGCCCGGGAAGGGAGAGACGGCTCCCCCCGCCAGGTGGAGTTAGGGCACAGTTGCATAGCAACGGCCCGCTCCACAGGGGGTATGCGCGTATAACCCTTCGCTGCCCCGCAGTCAAGGGTGGTGAGGGAGGAGGACCCACCGACACGGTTTCGGGCAGTAAAAGGTGCCGTCCACGTGCCAGTGAGCTCTTCATGCACTTCCGGGAAGAAAGGCACTGGGGTGGGGGGCTGAGAACCAGCCCTTGCCACCCCGAGATACCAATCGTCCAACCTCGAGGGTTCGGGACACGGTGGAGGATTCCACACGAGCCCGACCCTGTTGGCGGCCTGGGAAAGCATAGCCATCATTTCCGGGTCTGAATCGGGCACAGTTGTCACTCCCGAAGGAGGCAGCTGCGCCGAATCGTCATCCCCAGAAGCGTCAGGCTCACCCTCCGATGCAGCGATCGACATCCGGTCGTCTTGGGGAGCTCCGAAGGATACGGATGGTACACACCTCTGGGGCGGTCCACCGCGCTCCCCGGCAGCTCTACTGGATGCGGAGTGCAGGAGGGGTGAGGGTTCCTAGGGGGTTGGTTCCCCGAAGGAAACACGCTCACCGTGATCCTCAGGTCACCAGTGCCGCCACCCGACGCAACCCTCTGGGGAGGATTGGAACGAGGCAGCGGCACCGGGACTCCGCCCCTTTGCAGGAACTGGAGTCTAGACCGCAACTCCGCGACGGTCATCTTCCCACAATGGGTACATGACTCGTCCACAAACGCCGCCTCAGCGTGCCTTAACACTCTGAGGTCTGAGGGTATCGCCGGCGATACCACCGTGGTTTTTTTCTTATCAGTGTGAAAGAGACTCAAAATACTCCGTCAATGTTGCACATACAATTAAGAGTTTTACACCATTTTAATCTGTGGAATATCTTCTTTCATTTGTGTACACTCAAAAACAAAATGTTGTGCTTTTTGTAAAATAAAGAAAACTAACATGATGCGTGATCTCTCGTCTCCCTCTGAACGAAGTCCAATCTGATAGTTCTTAGAAAATGAACTGTAACTTAGTGAATACTAATGACAAAAAAATTACACTTATGTCTAAAAAAACGTTAAGATGTCAGGTTTTAAAACATATAAGTCAAATCGAAAACAAACCTTCTGTGTTTATGTAATCTGTATGAAAAGAGAGCCATGTCAGAAGTCCGTGATTCAGCTCATTATCCACTAATGCGGCCACGCCCACGGAGCCAGCGCTATTCAGACGCAAATTCAGTCAATACATGCATTCATCATCTCAATCGTGTATTTATTGTCTTCAAAAGTGTTTTGAATAGCCATATTTAGCGATCTCTTGCCTCTGTTAGTTCCTTGATTGTCACATGATTTGCCTCTTCTTTTACTGAGGCATTTGTGGACAAAAGGGGCAGAGCGCCCTCCGGCTCAAGTATGAATTAAAAACACAGCATCCAGCGCTCATAATGATGACAATAAATATAGAATAATAAATATTACTCCTCTGTATAGAAAATTGATATAAACATATGAGAATCAATCAATATTTCTCAAAATGTGTATGCTTTTAAGCATATTAAGAAATTATGGTCAATATAAGATTTTAAGAGTCAAAATGTGGAGCTTGAGTCTTAGATCTTTTTAATGATGTATAGTTTGTCAACTGCACATCAACATTTAGGCTCTATAATATAACAAATATAGTAGCCTATATGAAATGCCCTAGAGGTAGGAATGTTCAGACGCTTTGCATCACAGAAATACATTATATTTTAAAGTATATTAAAATAGAAAACCATTATTTGGTTAGAGACTTGAGACTTCTTTTAAAAACATTATAATGGCAATGTGTTCAATCTTTTGACTGGTAGTGTAATTTAACATAGGCCTATACAAAATTTTCTTCACATCATGTGCAATAATACGTGCATGCATGAGATCACAAAAATCATGTTTTTTTTTTTGTCCTGAGTGGACTTTAATCCTGTTATCAGCATGATCACAGAGGGTTTTTTCACAGCCTACCTGACTGAAAGGCCTCATTAATATGCAAGTCATTTCAGGTCATTATTATTCAATTCTTTTGTCTTCTCAGGTGAGAATCACCCATTATACATGAGGATTCACGCCTCCATGCATACTGTGTTTCTTGACCAAAAGTGTCTTAGAAAATTTAAATCTCTCTATTGTTTTATATGAAGGAGTAGGAAGGATAATTTTTTACTTCATTCTGAAGCAAAAACTCTAGTCTACAACCTCCAATACCCAGAATCCTTGTGAACACAGTTTTAATATTTTTTTTGGCCTTATTTCAGTGACTTAAGTTTTTTGTTTTTTCAATAACCACGCATAAACGTTATTCCTTCAAAAACACAAGCATGTACATACATGTTCCTCACATATTATTGTAGCCTAGTTTGTGCTGAATACAGTGTAATGACACTTTTGTCATTAATATGTTTATGAACAACTGAAAAAAGCACAAATGTCAGGGCATGTCAAAACTTCTCCAGGGCCCCAAAAATCCTCAGACCCCTGAGGGTTAAGCCCAAGCACGCGATACAGCGTTGGTGACCATCCCGAGGCGCCAGGCAACGACCGCATCCAGCAGCACACAAGTAGTGGTGTGTGTGCAGACTCTCTGGTCTCATGGTTTCTAACATCTAAGCCGTTTAGCTTTGAGCAGGTTTTTGTATGGTGTACATGGTGTTTCCTGCCACTGTGGGCTGCAGTGCACAGTAATACAAGGCAGAATCCTTCACATCTGCAGGGAAGATTTCCAGATTCACCGTCTTGCTTTCTTTATTGACTGAGGCTGTGAGCCGAGGATGAGGAGGTGTAGCGGTCTGCTTTTGTCCCGACTCCATGATTAGAATCAGGAATTCCGGCACAGAGTTGGGGTATTGTCGATACCACTGGAGATTATTCATTGACAAAGTGTACTGGTATTTACAAGAAATAGTCACTTTTTCATTGACCTTTGCATGGACAGCAGGAGATGTTGGAGTAATGCTGTCTTGTGTACTGGTGCCTGAGAAGAATGTTGAATAAGTCATTTCAAACAAGTCACATCAACTTTATTTGTATAGCTCTTTATACAACACAGATTGTTTCAAAGCAGCTTCACAAAAAATAAATAGGAGAATAACAGTGTTATTGAATCAATTATGAATTTAATTTCAGCTGTAAAGCATTATTCAGCTCAGTTTAGTTCAATGTTGATTCAATTCAGTTCATTAACTGTTACAAAGTAACTAAAGTTAGCATTGAATATGCACTGCTAATGTGGAAAAACGGTAAATGCATATAGGTAAAGAACAGAAATCTTACCAATGAAGGCCATTAAAACTAGTAACAAACAGAAAGACATTGTTTCGAATGATGGTCTCCTCACTGAGCTTTGCAGAACTGCCATAACAGCCTCCTTCAGACAACTGAAGCTCCCAGCCAGTGCTTTCAACACCCAATCACAGTGCAGTGAAGTCTCTGGCAGGTGTCACCAGATGCTATAGACTCTACATAGGGCTGTTACAAACTCATAAGTTGATGTTCTTATGATCTCCAAGGGTCTAAAGTAATGTAGCCGACATACACTGATCAGCCATAACATTATGACCACTGATACTGAAGTGAATATGATTATCTCTTCATCTCGGCACCTGTTAGTGGGTGGGATATATTAGGCAGCAAATGAACATTTTGTCCTCAAAGTTGATGTGTTAGAAGCAGGAAAAATGGGCAAGCGTAAGGATTTGAGTGAGTTTGACAAGGGCCAAATTGTGACGGCTAGACGAATGGGTCAGAGCATCTCCAAAACTGCAGCTCTTGTGGGGTGTTCCCGGTCTGCAGTGGTCAGTATCAAAAGTGGACCAAGGAAGGAACAGTGGTGAACCGGCAGGGTCATTGGCGGCCGAGGCTCATCGATACACGTGAGGATCGAAGGCTGGCCCGTATGGTCCGATCCAACAGATGAGCTGCTGTAGCTCAAATTGCTCAAGAAGTTAATGCTGATTCTGATAGAAAGGTGTCAGAATACACAGTGCATCACAGTTTGTTGTGTATGGAGCTGCATAGCCGCAGACCAGTCAGGGTGCCCATGCTAACCCCTGTCCACCACAGAAAGAGACAACAGTGAGTATCAGAACTGGACCACGGAGCAATGGAAGAAGGTGGCCTGGTCTGATCATTCATGTTTTCTTTTAAATCATGCGGATAGCCGGGTGCATGTGCGTCACATACATGGGGAACACATGGCACCAGGATGCACTATGGGAAGAAGCCAAGCCAACAGAGGCAGTGTGATGCTTTGGGCAATGTTCTGCTGGGAAACTTTGGGTCCTGCCAACCATGTGGATGTTACTTTGACACGTACCACCTACCTAAGCATTGTTACAGAGCATGTACACCCTTTCATGGAAACGGTATTCCCTGGTGGCTGTGGCCTCTTTCAGCAGGGTAATGCGTCTTGCCACAAAGCAAAAATGGTTCAGGAATGGTTTGAGGAGCACAACAAGGAGTTTGAGGTGTTGACTTGGCCTCCAAATTCCCCAGATCTCAAGCCAATCAAGCATCTTTGGGATGTGCTGAACAAACAAGTACGATCCATGGAGGCTCCACCTCGCAACTTACAGGACTTAAAGGATCTGCTGCTAACATCTTGCTACCAGATACCACAGCACACCTCTATTTTTCTTGGTACCAGATACCACAGCAAACCTTTATTTTTAAGTTAGTAAGTCATTTATTTATTTATAAAGCACATAAAAAAAAGCTGTTGGCCAAAGTGCTGTACAAAGTTTAAACAAATACCACAAATACCCCACAAAACACATTGACAGACAGTATACTGAAATTGTTACCACTGCACCTACTTATGCCCATATGCAATAAATAAATTAGTTTTAAGACACATTATTTAAGACTATAATCTTCCTTCATAGTTTCCTCCGAGCACACAGTTTTTTTTTTCTTCCAGCAGGTGTTACAATATTGTGTTGTGGTTTACACAAGATAAAGCTGTGGTTTATTTGAATCGTTATTTAAAAGGCAAAATCTACATGTGAGTTTTTGTAAAGCCTCTCAGACATTTTGTATCACTGGGTGTCAACTCTTAGAGCACAATAATAGAGAGCTGAATCTGACAGAGTCACACTGTTAATAGTGAGTTCAGTGGATGATTGGGATGTAGTCGACTGAAACCGTTGAGGGTCTGGTATATCCTCAGAACTGCTCCGTGATTGAGCACCTTTAAACAGTAAATATTCAGGTTCACTATTAGGATACTGTCTGTACCAGTAAAGCAAAATATAACTGCTGCTTGAATCATACGAGCAGCTCAGAGTTACACGCTCTTCTTCATTTCTGTAAATATTAGTTTCTTTGTCTTTTGGTTTAATGCTGTCAGACAGAAACCCTGCAAGAGAAATGGACAAATTTCACAACAGGTCTACTTATCCAAAGATGCACAAGATTATAAATGAAAATTACAATGCCAAAAATAGTTCCTTCAGCAAACTATGATGTCATTATTGTAATATAGAATTACATTTAAAAATATAGTCAAAACATTTTATATTTGAGTCTGTTTATATTAAACGTTTTATACCTGGCACAGATAGAAGAATCAGCAGAAAGCATCTCTCCATGTTGAGAAGATTTACTGGCTTTATAAACTGAAGTAAACAGAAAATGTATGATTGTAGAAGCCTATTGTGAAGCTTTCATGTGGGTGTGGTTTATTTAGACCACCTTCTCTGTCTTTCCTTAATGAAACCTGAGATGATTGTGCCTTCAGTCAATGAATATCTCAAAAAAATAAATAAATAAATAATATGCATCTTGTTGAATAAATAGAGGCTAAACATAATATATAGGCTATTTACTGTTAGAGTCAGAGAGTTAAAATATTCAATATTTGATAGTGGGGTTTGTGCCTGTATCATTATTGCAGTCTAATGCCACATCTTGTTATGGTATGTTGACTGATATCTTTATAAATTATTGATCAAGTGCATTTTGTGAGGAAAACCTAATGAACAACCTAACAAAATGATTTTTAGTAAATTTCACAATCCTTGGGAAACACGTCTGATATTTATTTCATCCAAGGAATTATATTTTGCATTGAGGATATGAAGCATGTTTAGACCATTAGGATTATTAGCAATGTGGCATTATTTATTTTCATGACACTTAAGTAAGATATATTCAAAAGGCAAAAGGACCGTCTTCTGTTGTTTCTTTCACATGTGAATTCATTACAGATACAGTTGGTTGTCCTCTCTGAAATGTTTAATGTACACACACAGCACCCCCCAGTGGTCATGTGACAAACATTTATTACATTTATTCACAACGTCCACAAGTCTAACAAGAATAAATAATTTGTGAATCTGAAAAAGATGATGGATGATAAATGCTGACCTTATTTATTTATATTTCTTCAAACATGATGACACACAAAGATTATAGTTTGTTATTCCATCAATGTTCATTGAAAAACTCTCATACAATAATAAGAATATAACAATGCTTGAACTTACAGAAATACTAACCAGCCAGAAAATGTATATATTTATATGAATTTGAATGCAACATCAGAATCAAACTGTTACCTGTATGGAGTTGTTTTTGACAACATCTCACTGTAAGACTAACATCAGTCAGGTTTTTGTACAGTGATCTTGTGTTTCCTGTGACTGTGGGCCTCAGAGCACAGTAATACAGAGCAGAGTCTGATACAGCAGAGGAGATGATCAGATCCACACGTTTGTCTTCTTTTCTGTGACTGATGGATATTCCAGGAACTGGAGGATCAGCGGGAATAACTGTTCCATAGGTTTCCAGTATGAGGAACTGTGGTGGTGAACCTGCATATTGTCGATACCAGTGAAGACTATCAACAGAACCGCTGTAGTTACAAGAGAGTTTCACACTCTCGGTCTCAGTGGCAGATGCTGCATCACTGTATGGAGTGATGACCTCTTTAGCTCTGTTACCTACAACAAAAACCTATTTCAGCATGTTTAAAATGAAAAATGATGATGTAACGGTACATGTGAGATTTTACCTTCCATTAAAGTCAGCAATATCAGGACACAAGTGAACATGATGGTAGCTGCTGCTTGAGTGATGCTGTATTTGATGCTGATCACTGAATGTGTTTCTGTGTTAAACTCCGCCTTCTGACATAACCCTCTTATACACACAGAAATTAACATATATTATGAAGGATAAATACCTAAATTATCTTGCACTTGTTTTTGTTTTGTTTTTTCTAGTTGATATAATTTCTCAAATGTTTAATGTATATTTAAACTGGGATATGATGTGTTTTATGCTCTTTGCTCCAGTTTTTGCTCAGTATTATTCAGTTTCCTGTCACTGTGGGCACCAGGGCACATTCCCAAAACTGACACCTGCAGGAAGATGGAATTCAAGTTGAAATCAACATTTCACATGCCACAACAGGACAGACAGCAAACAAGAAACATGATAAAATGCAGACACACTTGGGATAGAATACACTCACATGTTAGAGAACAAAGTAAAACCAAAACCAAAAGGATCAATTAATGTTTTAGTTCACTTGATCTGCAGGACAAAGTGTTTCTGAAGTAAACCTTCATTCATTGTCTAGCAGAGGATTTCTCCAGCTCCTCTTAAAGCTACAGTCTTCATATTCAAATAATCTGCTGCATGAGTGATATTATTATTATTATTATTATTATTATTAAGTTTATCCTTATTCAAAATTAGTTTGGACTGTTGATTTGACGTTTGCAAAAGTGACACTAGAAACATGTATAAATTGCTTATACATTTGATTTGACAAATGAAGTCAAATTAAGGAATAGTTTATGATTTATGAATCACCTGCAAGAACACTAAATACCTTTTTTATTGCCTAACTGTAACTAAATTTCCTCTAACCACACACAGGTGTTTTTCACAATTATATTGTGTGAATTATAGATTGTGGGTTTGATGTGGCTTGAGATCAAAGTGAAAAATAATTTTCAGTTTTTGTACAGCTTCACATAGACTTTGTATCACTGGGCTCCAACTCTTAGAGCACAATAATAGAGAGCTGAATCTGACAGAGTCACACTGTTAATAATGAGTTCAGTGGATGTTTGGGATGTAGTCGACTGAAACCGTTGAGGGTCTGGTATATTCTCACTATCGCTCCATGATCGAGCTCCTTTCCGCAGTAAATATTGAGGTTCTCTTTTTGGATACTGTCTGTACCAGAAAAGCATAACATTATTGCTGCTTGTATCATATGTACAGCTCAGTGTCACAGACTCTCCTTCTGTCCTGATTATTTTATCTGTGTCTTTTGGTTTAATGCTGTCAGCAAATACACCTGCAAGAGAATTAATTATATTTCATAAAAGTTTAATTTAACCCCTGTCCACAGTATGAATGAACAACATTTAAAATTAAAAAAAATATGTCAGCATTATCTACTAAATAAGTATGTGCATAAATAACACTATGAATCCTCAATATCCCTTGTGAAAAAAAAGTGCACTTTAGTATACTTTTATAAAGTGTACTTATTGCAAAAATAATATACTTTAAAAGAACACACTTAAGTGTGAATTAAATGTAATGTTTTCATCGCTTAAGTGCATTATATCTGTACTTAATTTCAAATATATCACATATTAAGTTCATATTAAATGCAATAAGTTGAACTTAAGAATGATTTTTTTGAACAACTTAAGTGGTACTTTAATACAACTTTATGACAACCTTCGTAATTGCTTCTAGTACCTTTAAAATATAGTTGAAGTGCACTGCCCAATGCACTAACAAGCAATTAATGTGAACTAAAATATATTTTAATATCAGATATCAATACACTTAAGTGTGAATTAAATGTAATGTTTCATCCGCTTAAGTGCAATCTATTTGTAATCAATTTCAAATATATCACAGATTAAGTTAATATTAAATGCAATAAGTTGAACTTTTGAGTGATTTTTTTGAACAACTTAAGTGGTACTATAATACAACTTTATGACAACCTTCGTAATTGCTTCTAGTACCTTTAAAATATAGTTGAAGTGCACTGCCCAATGTACTAACAAGCAATTAATGTGAACTAAAATATATTTTAATATCAGTTATCAATACACTTAAGTGTGAATTAAATGTAATGTTTTCAGCCGCTTAAGTGCATTCTATTTGTAATTAATTTAAAATATATCACAGATTAAGTTCATATTAAATGCAATAAGTTGAACTTCTGAGTGATTTTTTTAAAGCACTTAAGTAGGACTTTAATACAATTTTTTATGTACTTTAAAATATGGTAAAAGTATACTTCCGAATGTACTGACAAGCAATTAATGCGAACTTAAATATACTTTAATGTAATTTACATGTACACTATTATATAATTTAATACATTTGTAATTACATTATTTGTACATATAATAATGAAGTTACAATTTAGTATATTTCAAAATATTACAATCAACACAAATGCAAATTGAAACCCTCTACATTTACTGACAAAATAATCTCTAAAACAAATGCACAAAAACCTTTTTGTTGATGCACAAGAAAAACCCAAGAAACACTATACACAATCACAAACAATTACAACACTTTAACTCTCATTTAGAAAGAGTCTGGAGGACAGTGAGGCTTATATGCATATAATTTTCTCCATCACATACTGCATTTTTACATTTTCAGATAAAATCATTCTGTATAAGATGATAAATAAGATAACACCCATGAATTAATACAAACAAAATGTAAAGAAAAGAAAAGATTCAAAACTTTGGGTAACACTGTACAATAATTTTCTATTAGTTAACTACTTTAGTTAACATGAACTATGAATGAAAATACTTTAAGCATTTATAAATCCTAGTTAATATTACGTATGCATTATTAAAATCAAAAGTTGCATATGTTAATAGATAATGCACTGTAAACTAACATGAACAATAACTATACATTTTATTAACGAGAAAAAATATTTTTTATTGCCTAATGTTAACAAATATTGATAAATACTGTAAAAAAAAGTCAATGCACAAAGTTAGATAATGTTGTCTAATATATAAATTGATGTTAACAAGCGAGACCTTTTGTAAAGTGTTACATTTTGTAAACCTTGTTACTTATAAGCTCTGCAACCCTTACTAGCACAAACATTAAACAGGACAAAAAGGTTTCTTCTAAAATCTTACTCCAGCATTACAGTGAATGTAATTTTGAAAAGAAAAAACAAATCAAACAAAAAAACAATGAATTCCAAAGGCACAAAAACAAGAAAACCAAAATTGTCTGTCACCACCTTTTTTTAAGTTGTATGAAAAAGTGCTGTTTATGTTAATGTCCCAGAAGCTCTTCATCGGCAGAAAACCTTAAATGTCCATGAAGCTGCGAACCACCTCTACACAGTATGCATAAATGAACATGTTCCAAAGAGGCAAGAAAGTAAAAAAAAATAAATACCTGGAGGAAAAAAAAAAAAAAAAAAGAAGTAAGAGTCAGTCCATTATTATAATTGGTTCAATCGAATGAAATCAATAGATATAGATATATATATACAGAACTCCAAAGTTTATATCCACCTTTGTAGGTTTGAAAATAATAAAAACCCATTTGGTATTCCCTAAAGGCAAAGAGTTGCTGATAGTGATTGAAGCCTGTGGCCAAGATGTTTACTGTGTACTGATAATATCCTCCACTTTAATACCAGTTACAGTGTGAAATAAATATGAATGAACATCTGAAGGTGTGTTACAACATACAGTACAACTGACCCATAAGTTGTCACATTTAATCGCTCAATCAGTGTTTCAATGCGTGGAAAGACGTCAATGAAACAGCTTGTAAACAATGTCACGTAACATCACATTTACTTCAGAAAAATCATATTCAGCATAAACTCATTAGTCAACTATAGAGAGGAGCATTCTGCTAATTATATGCACCACGTTACATATTCATTATAATTTTATTTTAAATATTTTTTTTATAATTAATTTATGTATTTAATGTTTGAATACATAATTTATGACAGCTACAATTTAAATGTTTATATTTCAAAAAACAGTTTAGAGTAGAAATATGATTATGTAATTCTAAAGTTTACATAATCATAACTTTATTATAAAACAAACAAATCATACAAATTAGCATTGTATTTGTTTCTTTATTTAGTACTTCCCTGATGAAGCAGTTTATTCTGCAAGGTGTAAGTAAACTTTTGACCGCAACTGCATCACCCAAGATGAATTACCTCAGTCATCAGGACAACACTGTTGTAGAATCCTGGGAGAAGCTCCTTCACATTTCCCACAAACACCAGGATTCCAGTGACCACACCATCTTCACTGACACTGGCCTTTCAAAATTGAGAATATTTTTATAAACATTTTTATTCCTACTTTACAAGGAATTAAACATAACTTTATCAATTACACAAATATAGATAAATAACCCAAGGCCCAAGCAAATTGAGGGGTTTTGCTTTGAAAATAATTATATAATAATATCATTATATGTAAATATAAATATATAATGATTAGATGGGGATTTGTAAGTGCACAGGTGAGAATTTATTACATGCAAACAGAAAAGATTCAAAGCATTTAAAAGCTATAAGGACAGTTGATGGCAGTGTTTTAGCTTGTAGTGTGTGATCAGGGTGGCTGAATTAATGGAAAAACATTGAACATCACCTCATCAATACAGGTCTTTGATTCCACACAGCTTGCACTGTATCTCCAATAACAAACCTGTACTGATCCTACAAAATGAATATATAAAACAACAGATAAGCACAAAAATATTACATATTACAAACACAAACAGTAATTGAACAACTAACTTTTCAAATGCAAAAAGAAAAATAGATTATAAGCATTACTGGTGGTTATAATAGCGATTAAATGTATATAATTGTCTTTAAATGTTGCAAGATCAGATCTTTGAATTTAGTTCTGCAAATTTAACTTAAAGTCATTTAAAATGATTTCAAAAGTCAGAGTTCAATTAAAATATATTTTCAGCAGCCAAATTCTTTGAACACGCCCACACACGCGACCACGTTCATATTGTATAAGAAATTATTATAATGCAATCATAAATAAATTACAGGAAACATGATTAATTCACCTCCATATTGCGATTAAACTAAATAAGTTACACTCATAAGAACTGCTATGTTCCGGTGAAAAAATTAAAATGAAGAGAGCATATATCAATATCAAGATACTTACTTGCTTCTTTATTTGTAATACATAACGTCTCATCTGTAGTCATCCAAACGTGCGCTCCTTTGTTTTCTTCTTTGATCAGCAAAGTTGCCTCGGGTACATCGCGATCACAGAAAGATGGCTGAAAGTGCATTTTTCAAACTCTGGTGAAGTAATGCGCCGTCATGACGTAGTATTGTGGCGCATGCGCATGATTAAATTTGTTCAAGTTGAAGTTTTTCTAATTCATTGTTGTAGTTAGACTGTAAGTTTACAGAACTTGACTCATTCACCTAACTGAAATTCAATTATTTTATAGTTTAGTCTGATTAAAATTAAATGTATTTTAACTGAATATGAATTCAAATTATTTTTTAGATCTGTTAAACTTTTGCTTGCAATTAAATAGGTTTAATCAACTTAGAACAACAATGATATTATAAGTATTATACAGATATGTAAAGTACAGCACTGTTGCATTAAGTATCACAAATACAGCACTCCGTAAAAAAAAAAAAAAAAAAAAAAAAAAAAAAAAACATTTTATGTCAAATATTATGTAGAAAACTGACACTAGTCGAGTTTAGAGCAGGAGCTGGTGATAAAAATTTCAACAATAAGTTGTACAGGATTATACACTGTATAAGCAAGTGTTTTGAAATTCAGAAAAATAAATTTCAAGTGTATTAATGCACACAGTATTTATTAAAGACTAAGCACATTTAAAATACATTAACAAATGTCATCTTGGACAACACACTTAAGTTGAAATTAAAATAAATTATTTTTCATGTGCTTTAATATATAAGTCAATACATCAGAATAAGTTTACTTATTTAAAACACTATAAAGTCATAATTAGGTAAAAATTAAGTGCATTTTTAAAAAGTGCTCTTAAGCATGTTTAGAAATATTGTCATGAAAGTGTACTTTCTTCAAGTACAACTTAATAAGTCATTATTACAAAGTGCATTTTTAAAAAAGTGTTAATAAATATTGTCATTTAAGTGTACTTTCTTTAAGTACAACTTAATAAGTCATTATTACAAAGTGCATTTTTAAAAACTGCACTTAAGCGTGTTAATAAATATTGCTATTAAAGTGTACTTTTTTAAGTACAACTTAATAAGTCATTATTACAAAGTGCATTTTTAAAAAGTGCATTCAAGTGTGTTAATAAACATTGTCATTAAAGTTTACTTTCTGTAAGTACAATTAATAAGTCATTATTACAAAGTGTATTTTTAAAAAGTGCACTCAAGCGTGTTAGTAAATATTGTCATTTAAGTGTACTTTCTTTAAGTAAAACTTAATTTGACATTATTACAAAGTGCATTTTTAAAAAGTGCACTTAAGCATGATAATAAATATTGTCTTTAAAGTGTACTTTATTTAAGTACAACTTAATTAGACATTATTACAAAGTGCATTTTTAAAAAGTGCACTTAAGCGTGTTAATAAATATTTTCATTAAAGTGTACTTTCTTTAAGTACAACTTAATTTGACATTATTACAAAGTGCATTTTTAAAAAGTGCACTTAAGCATGATAATAAATATTGTCATTAAAGTATATTCTATTTAAGTACACTTAAGTGGCCTTTAATTTTAATTATATTGTATTATCTGCAAGTGCACTTTTTAAAAAGTATACTAAGTACACACAAAGTACACTTTCAATACAATTAAGTGCACTTCTTTTTCACAAGGGAAGGCATTCAGCTGCGTCAGGTTTTTGTACAGTGTTCTTGTGTTTCCTGTGACTGTGGGCACCAGAGCACAGTAATACAGAGCAGAGTCTGACACTGCAGCAGAGGAGATGATCAGATCCACAGAGTTTTCTTTGACTTTAGTGACTTTGGCAGTGAATCTGGAATCTACATAAGACTCCTGAGATTTAGCACCATCTGAGATGAGCACAAGGAATTCAGGAGCTGATCCGGGATACTGACGGTACCATTGAAGATTATTTGCAGATGAATAACTGCAGGATAATTTAACAGTTGAACCCTCGACAGCAAACTCCTCTGTTTTGGTTGGTTTAATTTCATTTCCATATGTTGCATCTGGAAAAGTATCAAATCTTTTATTAACTTGAATTTATTTTAGATGTATCAGCATAAAATGCAATATATAATATACTTTTTACTTGACACGTATTCTGGCTGCTCAGTTACTGGAGATACAAAACACTTCAGTACTTACATGCAAAGGCAGAAAGCAGAATGACAGATTGGAGCATCATTGTGTTTGTTCCTTATGGTCTGTCTGAAGTTTAAGAATATCTCACCAGATATCAATGTTTTAAACCCTCCCTCTTCCAGAGAGCAGATCAGTTTCATGTTCATACTCCACAGTGTCATCTCTATTGCTATAGTTCATAGCTCCCTCTTGTGGTTACTTACTATCTCTGTCATATGATATGAAATATGATCTGGATTAATTGCTCATAGTTTGGTTGTTATAGTGTTTCAGAAACATAAACCAGATTATCATCAGATATTCTCTGTTTAGATGCATGAATTTAGGGATGCAGTTCATGTTTCAGTGCTACTAAAACAGGAATTCATCTGGTTCTGTACAGTTCACACAGCTTAGATAAAGAAAGCAAGTTGAACTATATATAAATTAACATTTAGTCAGTGATTTACATCCTAGAAAACAGTGTGAATAAATATCATTATTAGTGTCCAGAAAGAAAGGCATACTTTATCATACAACTGCTGCAACTATAGTTTTCACCTTCATATATTTATCATTTATGAATTCATAATCTAACTTTAATTCAAATAGATTTTTATGGAAGGAAATTAGTTGAACACCTTCAGCTGTATCAGGTTTTTGTACAGTGTTCTTGTGTTTCCTGTGACTGTGGGCCTCAGAGCACAGTAATACAGAGCAGAGTCTGACACATCCAGATCCTGGATTGTCAGTGAAAATGATTTTGTAGTTGTGTCGAGATCGCTGCTAAATCTATCTTCGAACTGCTTATCATTCGTACCAAATCTGCCCAGCATGTATTCTGGAAATCCATTCACTTTTTGCTGGTACCAGAAAAGATTTGGTGAAACATTAGTGGATTCATATTGACAGTTGATTGTTACAGCTGCACCTTCAACAGCAGTTTGAACTCTCTGATTTTGTTCAACTCTGTCCAGAGAATCACATCCTGTAATGTATAACATCACTGATGAGGATCATATTCATATTAGAAGAATATTACAGCATAAATACTTACAGAATCTGACTTACCCCAGAAATATGTGATCAAGAAGACTGCAATTCTTTGCCAGTTTGCCATCACAGAAATTGTTAAATAATACTTTAGATAAAATGAACTTGTTGAAATCTACAGCAGACTCTTGTTTCAGCCTCTCTTTGATAAAGTTGTACTAACCCTGTCACATATCAGAGACCTGCAGGAGGAGTCTGACTAAACCACAGTTCCTCAATACTGAACGTCTCCTCCTCCTCAAGGATTCTGGATGTACTTTAACAAAATTGCAGTGCTCTGATGTTTTATCATATTTTGGTTCAAACACTGACTGTTTATTTCAATTCGATGAACTAAACTAATTCTAGACAGAGCGCTTGACATTGTTATTGTACTTGAGTATATTATTAGAAGAAACTTCTAATACTCCTAACACAGTTAATGTTATTCTCAACTATTACATATACGTTACATATAATCATGCTGCCAGCATCTTACATGTTTTTAAAATGTAATTTTTGTTTTTAATTTTAAAATGTTTTATTGTTTGATATACAGTATGTCCACATCTATTAGGATTGCATGCTTTGCATATTAATAGCAATCCACAAAATGTTATTTTGATCCCTTTCCATCTTTCTTTCATTTGCCTTTATAACTTGAATTAAATGTTATTTGTAACCACACACAGGTGTTACCACTGGTGTAATTATATTATGTGAATTATAGATTGTGGGTTTGATGTGGCTTGAGATCAAAGTGGAAAATGAATGTAAGTTTTTGTACAGCTTCGCATAGACTTTGTATCACTGGGCTCCAGCTCTTAGAGCACAATAATAGAGAGCTGAATCTGACAGAGTCACACCATTAATCTTGAGTTCAGTGGATGATTGAGATGTAGTCGTCTGAAAGCGAGGATCAGAGGGGCTTCCACCTCCACTACTTGATCGTTGCTTATATATTAAATACTGAGGCTCTCCATTAAGATACTGTCTGTACCAGTAAAGATAAACGGAACTGCTGTCTGTTTCATATGAGCAGCTGAGGGTCACAGTCTCGTCTTCCTTCTTTATAACAGTTTCTTTATTTGGCCCAATCTTGTCTGCAGTCATCACACCTAAAACAAAGAAATAAGAAAATTACTGAGTCAAGTTGCACACAACCATTTCTTACACTGTTTTTCTGCATCACTAGAATGAATAAAGTGAATCATTTTGTACCTGAAGTCAGAATTAAAATCAGAAACAGGTGTTTTTCCATGTTTCTACAGATCTGTTCATGTTCTCTGTGCTCCGATGCTAATGCTTTAGTTCAGAGCTCACAGAAGAGGTGTGTCTTCAGTGTCTTCATCTTTAGTTCAGATGCAGGTGATTGGTTGGAAGTGACAGTTTTGAACACAAGAACAAGAGCCTTGAAAGAAATAAATCAGAGAGTGTGTGATGGGGACCTATATGTGCTGGTTAAAAACCAAATACACAAACACATTTTGGATCATATTGAACTGCTCTCTAAAAAGTTGAAGAAATAAAAATAAGTAAATGAAAATATTGTAGAGATGCTCTGCTTGAGTAGAACTTTGCAGTTTCACATCTTGCAGGTTCATCTTGAAATTGAAATGACGTGATTCTTTATGGTTCCCCACAAAGAGCACTTTATTGTTTATTCTCACTTCTTCTCATTGATATGTGAAATGTCATTTTATATGTTTCCACTTGGTTTATAGTGTTGCTTTGGCAAAGTTTTTATTTATTTTGCATGTTTTTGTGTGTGAGTGTTGAGTGTGTTTGAGTCACAGTGGGCTTCAGAGCACAGTAATACACAGCAGAGTCAGACACACACAGGTTCTTGATTGTCAAAGGAACTGAAGTTTTGCTGAGATTTGCTTGAAATCTTCTCTCCTCGAATTCATCCTCATTTTCTCCAGAGTTAGAGTATCTGTTCAACATGTACTTGGGGATCCCATTAACTTTCTGCTGGTACCAGAAGAGAGTCGGGTTTGTGTAAGACGTCTGATATGTACAGTTGATTGTTACATCATCACCTTCAAAAGCAGACTGAATCTTTGTGTGCTGATCAACTTTGTCTTGAGATTTACATCCTGAAATAGAATTGAAACAATATGAATAAAAAATTCACCCACTGGCCTCAAGGAATATACACATAGACACGTAAGGAAAATTCATTTTAAATAGCCTTTTTGAAAATAATCATTATTTGATAGCGCTACTCACCCCAGATATATAAAAATATGATCACAATGACACTGTTCCAGAGTGCCATTATATACAATTGAAATCCCCAAGGATATATGCAGAGATGTTGTGATCTCCTTCCTCTTTCTGTATCTGTTAAAGCAGCAGTAAATTCAAGTCAGTAAATTAAAGTAAATTTGGTCTGACTGCTGGGAGGAGCCTGTACTACAGTAAGTGCCAATGAAGACTGTAGTTTATGTAATATATAGTGCTGTATCACTTCATTTTGCTTTTATGTATAATAATGAATCTTAAGATGTATGTATACATGTATTTGACTAGCTTATATAACTTTTTATTCACAATATCTTATTACACTTTAGAATGCTTGATTCTGATTGGTCAATCATGGCATTCAGCAGCAGTCTGATATTTCCTTATATTTGCCATCATCCATAGAAACATTATATATCAGTCCTCTTATCTGAGAAACTCAAACCGGATCTACTTTCATGTCTCTTGTATCACAACCCTTGCTCTCTCGTTCCAAACAAACACAACTTGCATCTCAGACCCTGTTTCCTCCTGGTATTGTAAATCATCTTGCAAATGACCTCAGATGACTTCAGCATTAATATTACTATTATACTTTTGCAGTGTTTGTCTTGTTGCTAGGCCAGTTTTTTTGTATGCTGTTGTGGACTTTAAGGTAACATAGCTACAGGTCAGATTAAAAACTAAATTCGCAAACTTGAACTGTAAAATCCATTTCATATCCACACAACCTCAAAAAAAATAAGCATACTTCAAGTTCATTTTATTAAGTAAACAAAACAGTATATTTAACAGTTAAATTGAATACCAAGAACTGCAACCGTAATAATTCCTCAGACAAATTAACAGATTATAAGAGTCTAGTAAGTATTCAAGTGCACAAATGTTCACAGACTTTACATACAGTGTGATCTTAAATGAATATTTCCCACCAACATCACAGATTATGCCACACTGTGGCCAAATTACATCGTTTTGTTAGATTAAAAAGTGTTTAAAGCCAAAGTCATAGCAGCTCCTGTTTGAATTTTTAAGGTTTTTACCTTTTAAACGTTTGAACTGTACTAAAATATGTAAATATTTATTTATTTAAATATAGAAAAGAGTATATAATGGTATAATGGTCAAGAATAACCAAGAATAGAGATATTATGTAAACTAAATATAAACTAAAAGTTTTTTCAAAGTAACATCTTTAGTCATAATGATAATGATTGAAATGAAGTAATTAAAGAAGTAAAAATTAAGGTGTGTATTTGTGCACTAAAGGAACCACAACGTGATTTCTGAATATATTAATATTTCTAAAGTTTTTATAACAGGCATAATTCAGCCTCACACAGGTGTTAGCACATATTTTATTACATTTGGGGCAGGATAGATTGTGGTTTTGATTGTGGTTTTCACTAGATCGGTTTAAAGTGAAAAGAGCTTCAGGTTTTTGTACGACGTGTTTCATGTTTTGTATCACTGGGCTACAACTCTTAGAGCACAATAATAGAGAGCTGAATCTGACAGACGTACATCAGTAATAGTGAGTTCAGTGGATGATTCTGATGTAGTCGACTGAAACCGACGATCAGAAGTGTGTTCACCACTCGCTGACCGTGCATTTTTGTATAATAAATATTGTGGTTCTTTGTTGGGATATTGTCTATACCAGTAAAGCCAAACATATTGACCATTTGTACTATATGAGCAGCTCAGCTTGACAGTTTCTGTTTCTTTAGTGTTTTTTATCTCTTTATCTGGCCCAATGTTGTCTCCAGTCACCAAACCTGTGAACAATAAAAAGTGATATTTGATTGACAAAAATAAATAAATAAATAAATAAATATATAATATATATATATATATATATATATATATATATATATATATATATATAGTAATCTTTTAAATACACATTTGTTTTCACGCCGTAAATAACGTACCTGTTCCCACAATGAGAATCAGTATGAAGCATGTATCCATGTTGAATCAGATCAGATCAGTTCTCTGTAGAGCTGTAAGTCACTGCAGATCAGTTACAAACACACACAGTAACTTCCTTCTCGCTGAACTTCCTGCTGCTGTTCACTTTCATCCATATGCTATATTGTATATCATTTAATTGTGTTTGATAACAATAGGTTAGTGTCATAACCCCAGTTCTCTGAAACATTGAGTGGAGAGATCCACCTATGGGAAGGGCATCCGTACCTGACTTCTGCAGAAGCATCCAATTGCACCAAGTCTGGCTAGACAGACAGAAGCGCGTAGCCAATGCAAGGTAAGGCCCCACCCCCTTACCTGAGAGCATATAAGGCCCATACGCACAGCTATTCTCCAATAAGCATATTCGCTTCTAGTGTGGCAAGCGGGGCAAAGCTGGTGGATCTCTCCACTCGATGTTTCAGAGAACTGGGGTTACGACAGTAACCTATTGTTCTCTTTCATCGTCTCGTGTTCGAGATCCACCTATGGGAGAGACATGGACAGCTCCCCGACTGCCTAATACACTCACAGTGAAGTTCTGTAAGCCAGAGAAGGATGGTCAACCCAAGGGGTGGTGCCAGCTGGCAGCAGAGCAGATGTCCTGCAGTGACACACCTCTAAACAAAGCCCAAGAGGCGGCTAAGCCCCTCGTGGAATGAGCTCTGAAAGAATTTAGTGCACAAGGAATGAACAGAGAGTGCATGTAGATCACTGACACGTTTAGCTGAAGCCAAGGCCAAGAGCAAAGCCGTCTTGAAGGACATTAATTTCAGGGAAATACTTCCCAGGGAGTCAAAAGGGTATTGAGACAGAGCCTCCAGCACCATGGAGAGGTTCCATTTAGGAACAGTTCTCCTGATTGGCAAGGAACGATGGGCATCTTTCATAAATCTGCGGATTAGAGGATGCTGCCCGACTGTTGAGCCCTCAAAGCCCACATGACAGGCAGATATAGCCAGGTAGACCATAATAGTGGAAAAAAACCTGCTTTTATCCATAAGGTCTTGTAAGAAACACAAACTATCAGAAACTGAGCACTGATATGATGTGAGACCACGCCCATCACACCACCCTTCAAACACTTGCCACATACAACCATTTAAGGATCGTGTAGAAACGGCCCTGGCATTCTGTATAGTAGCAATCACATGCGGGGGAAGCCCTAGCGCATTTTAAGTTTCTCCTCTCACGGGGCAGGCACAGACAGCCACCCTGTCCGGATGTGGGTGATAAATCTCCCCTTTCACTTGAGATAATAGTTCTGTGCGAAGGGGGAGGCACCACGGCTGGGCATATAACAAAGGAATTATCTCTGCCAGACACGGTGCTTTGGGCCACCTGGGTGCTATCAGAATGAGAGACAGGCCCTTCTCTCTCACCCTGGCTAGCATGGGAATTATCAGGCACAGGGGAGGAAAAGCATACAGCAGCACTTTGGGCCATGGGTGGACCAGTGCATCTACCCCGAGGGGCGCGTCCACGTCCATTAGTGAGAAGAACATAGGACAATGGCTGTTTTCGTGTGAGGCAAATAGATCTACGATTGCCTGT
The DNA here is from genome assembly GCF_018812025.1 of Megalobrama amblycephala. Lineage (NCBI taxonomy): Eukaryota > Metazoa > Chordata > Actinopteri > Cypriniformes > Xenocyprididae > Megalobrama > Megalobrama amblycephala. Next base: position 38,956,718 of record NC_063060.1, on the reverse strand, counting down.
CCGAATCTCATCCATATCAAGCCCACTATCTGAGGATGGAGGCGCCAATCTCAGTAGAGTGTGTAACGACAGGAAAACCGCCTGCTCCACACTAAAAGCTTGTGAGCTACAGCGTGAAGTTTCGATGAGCGCACACCACCCTGTTCTAAGCTCTAAATAATTTATGTGTGCTGAACGAAGTCTCCTTGGCCACAAACCGTTCACCATTCTGCCCTCCTGGGTAGCTCCCCAACCTGTTAAGGATGCATCTGTCATCACGACTTTCCGCAACATGACTGTCCCCAAAGGGGTTCCCTGTGCGTAAAAGTCCGCACTCCTCCAGTGGTGCAGAGATGTTTGTTTAACACTCAGAGGTCCAGAATGGGACAGAGGGAACCATCCTTCTTTGGGACCAGGAAATAACGAGAATAAAATCCCAGATTTATCAGGTTGTGGGGCACCACCTGAATCGCTCCCTTGTCTAGAAGAGAAGAGATTTCCTCTTTCAGAATGTGAGCGGCACTCTCCTCCATGTGTGAAGAGAGAACGCCGTTTCATTGTAGCCCTGCGTTATTGTACGTGTCAAAGGCTGTGGCAAAGGATGTTTTCCCCCACCGTATTGCAGGCGGGGGATTACCGTGTTGCACTGGACCCTGAAAATTATGACCCACTGTAGACGGGTTAGGTGGCCGTGGAGGGGGAACCTGGCGCGGTGCTGATTTCCGGGGAAGGCACAACTTAAAAGCCTCATCTTCTTTCTTTTTGTCGTCACAGCGCTGCTGCATAAGGGCAACGGCAGGGCGAAGAGTGCTTGACCGGCCTCCACTGGTGCTCCCGCAACACGTCGCTTCTCACTATCAGGGAGCCCTGATAGATTGAGCCACAGCACGCACTCACTGACGACAGAAAGGGCCATTGAACACCTGCTGGCTTGGACAGCCTGGCGGGCATTGCAGAGAATGAGATCGTTGATGGTGACGATCTCCTTCCAGAGCGAGGGCGGGGCAGACCCTTTCTCCAACTGCTGACCCATGTCCTCGAGAGGCTCTGCCTGATAAGCCAAGAGGAGCGAGGAAACGTTCAAGGCTCTAACTGCTAAAGCTGAGGCCTTGAAGGAAGCCTGATGGATGGACGCAGAGAAGCGGTCCATTTTGCTAGAAAGAACAGACTTGGGAGGGCGAGCAGCCCACCTTGAGAAGGATTGAGGTGTCTGGGGGGTCACCCATGCCGAGGGCCGTCATGTCTTTCACCTCGAGACCCGCGAGACCATGTTTGAAGTCGAGTGGTTCCCCCCAGCTGTTCTTCATATGCTTGGCACAAGCAGGAAGGACAGAGAGAACCTGTTTTCTCAGGTCAAGAAGCAGACCCAGAAGTTTTCCATCATAGATGTCCCTCTCCTGGTCGGTGGCAACTTGTAAAGCTGGCCATTTGATATTGAGGCGAGCAGCCGCTAGCTCACAATATTCAAAGTGGAGCTGCAGGCACATGAGCCTGAGGAGCTACAGAAGGCGGGATGTCCTCCTCATCATCAGAGCCTTTGAGAAGGCCTGCGTCATCCTCGTCACCAGAGCCGAGGAGAAAGGCGAACAGCCTAAAAAAAACTGCAGTGTGGGTGGCTTGCAAAATGACACAGCTGTAATAGAGTGAGAGACGATCACGTCCGGCGGAGGCTGATCAGAGTGATTTGTCCTCCTGAAGACAAATGCAAACGTTCGCAATAATCCAACGAGCCGTGAGAATATTAAACCAGAGGACAAGAGTAACGAATGACAACTGGAGAATAGCAGCGCGTATGGGCCTTATGTTCTCAGGTAAAGGGGTGGGGCATTACCTGGCATTGGCTACTCGCTTCTGTCTGTCTAACCAGACTTGGTGAAATTGGATGCTTCTGCAGAGGTCAGCGGATGCTCTTCCCATAGATGGATCTCAAACACGAGATGATGAAAGAGAACTCTTTTTCCCGCCATTTTATAATAATTCTTCAAAAATACTAACTGAATCTGTTTTAGATATCACTGATCTTCCTTCAGTCACATGTTTGTCTGGCTGATCAACTGTGTCCTCTGATCTACACTCTGTGAAGGTTTAAGAATATGTAATGTAAACAATTGATATGAAAAGCTGCTTTATTGTCACATGCAATGTTGAGTAACTACTGCCCTCTTTTGGTTAACTGCAAGTATTGCCGGAGTCACCAATTTTCAAGGACTATCTGAACAATCCAGAGGTTCCAGCACCATCTAAGAATGACTGGCTTTATAATGTTGCTTTGTTTTATGTTTTATCATTTTTGCAATAGATTATGTAATTATTTGTATACTAGGTTTTTTTCTCACAATGTTTTCTCTGTGTCTCTGTGTTTCTCTCATTGTATCAGGTTTTTGTACAGTGTTCTTGTGTTTCCTGTGACTGTGGGCCTCAGAGCACAGTAATACAGAGCAGAGTCTGATACTGCAGCAGAGGAGATGATCAGATACACGTGATTTTGTTCCTTTTTTTCAACTTTAACAGAGAATCTTGGATCTACTTTAGACGTCTCAGCTTCTTTTTTACTACTGTAGATGAGTACAAGAAATTCAGGTTTTGATCTTCCATACTGACGGTACCAGTGGAGATAATCTGAAGCTCCAGAGGCAGAAAAACTACAGGATAATGTAACACTTGAACCCTCCTCAGCAAAAACATCTGTTTTGTTTGGTTTGATGACATTTCCAAATACAGCAGCTGAAATAGAAAAGATACATTTGTATGTTTTAAGTGAGATGTTTTTAGTAAAAAGGAAATATAATAATTAACCAAATAACATACCTGCTGAAGCACAGAGCAGAATAAGTGAATGAAGATTCATTGTTCAAGTGTTCACTCTGAGAAGAGTCAGACTGAATCGTTTCATCCACAGTCTCTTTCAGACACGATTAGATCATGTCAGATCTGTGAACTCTGAGTCCCTCCTCTCTGAGAACATCTGACAATGAATTTCAAGAAGATCTAGTCACATGAACTGCTATTATGACTATATGATTGTGCCAAAAACAAGTAAGGCTGAATTGATCTGTGATCCTTATTTGAGTATATGAATGATTACAAAGCTATTTTAAATATTTATTGCATTTCAGGGGGTGTGACCTTCTTCTTCACATTTTGAATGTTATTTTGGACTCGGCTCACAACAGCGTACCATCATTTGAAACTATTTATCTGTCCATCAGTGTTAAGAATAATAAATAATATGCTGTAAAGTTGTTCATGTTCAAGATCAGTTTTACTGTGCACAGCCTTTTAATAAAGAAAACACTATTGGATGATTAAAATGATACTGAAATTATTCAATTAAAATAAATCATATAATCAATGTAATAATGACTGCATAATGTTGTTCATTGTAGTTCATGATGATTTTATTACAGTTTTTAAATGCCAAAAATGCTTTCATCACAGTCACATTATGTTTATGCTTGTGTTTTTGTATGTGGTTTGACTTCAGTTTTGTCACAGTGGGCTTCAGAGCACAGTAATACACAGCAGAGTCAGACACATGCAGATCCTTGATCTTCAGAGGAACTGAATTTGATGAAAGTTCAGAGTGAAATCTCTCCTGGAACTCAGTGCCATTTTCTCCAACTCCAAACTTGTCTCTTCTCAGGATGTATTTAGGAAAGTAATTTGCTCTCTGGATGTACCAGAAGAGGTATGGCCCTGTTGAAGCTGTCGTATATGAACAATCTAATGTCACTGATTTTCCTTCAGCTTCAGTCACATGTTTGTCTGGCTGATCAACTTTCTCTTCTGATCTGCACTCTGTAAAGATTTAAGAATATTTGATGTAGATTTGATTTTTTGACTCATAAAATCAACACATCAACAAACAATCTATACAAATATTCAAAAATGATTTAAATTCTTAAAATTGAGAAGAAATGCATACCAAGACTGAAGAGTGCAAATAGAAATATATTCCTGATCCACCTCATGATCTGTTTTAAATTCACACTGAAGTCAAAATAAATCTGTCAATGAGAGTTTTGCTTTCATAAATATCATAAAGACTCTGAGGAGGAGCTTGTGAAAACCTAAAAGAAACTTCTTGCTGTTAAGTGTAATACTGAGAGATATCGCCCTCTTTTGGTTTCTGACAAGAGTTACACAATCGAAATAAAGTCACATGATGTGAAACATGTTAGCCATAGAGCAGCTTAAAGAACACTTATAATTACAATCATTCATACTGTTTCTTAAAATAGACTACTTTTATATGGATTTAATGTAATTAATAACAATATTAGGATGCTTCATTCACTTTTGAATGTCATTGAATTAAATATGTCATCTTTCTATCTGCAGTTTATATTTGTACAACTTCCTGCTGCTGTTCACTTTCATATGCTGCTGTATACTGTATAATATATTGTATTTGTTTAACTGTGTTAGATACAGATAGTCGACTGAAGAGGAATAAATGTAATATATGCTTTGTCTGGTTTAATTACATTTCCAAAGACAGCAGCTGAAAAATAAAAAGTACACATCTGTGAGATTTAGATTTTTGTTGACAAAACAAAAAAAACAAACAAATAAATAAACACACCTGCTGAGACACAGAAGAGAAATACGGTACAAGTGTTCACTCTCCGTCAGACATTATTACTCCACATGTGTCTAATGAGGGTCTAAATGTAAGTTTTAGTCAATGTAAGATGTCAATCATCACACCAGCCGGCAGTCGTATAACTCTTTACCTTTATTTCTAGATGGGCAAATGAACTCATGAACGCTGTTTACAGATTCTGATGAATAACTACAAATCTTCGAGTGGGACACATGCATTTATTTATACCTTTTAGATCTTAATGAGTCAGAGGAAGTTTGTGTGGATTTTATAAGATCTCAGCAAATGATACTGATCTCCCTCTACTGGCTCCCTACAGCTACTGCATGATGCCAATATATTTATATATGAAGGTTTTTGTGTGAGTGTTGAGTGTGTTTGAGTCACAGTGGGGTTCAGAGCACAGTAGTACACAGCAGAGTCAGACACACGCAGGTCCTTGATTATCAGAGGAAATGATTTTGAAGATGTGTTGATATGTGCATTAAATCTGTCTTTGAACTCTTTGTCTTCATCTCCAGTTTGACCAAATCTGTTCAGCATATATTTAGGAACTCCGTTTACTTTTTGCTGGTACCAAAAGAGAGTCGGGGGGAACTGGCTTTGATATGTACAGTTGATTATTACAGCTCCACTTTCAGAAGCAGTCTGAACTCTTGTTTTCTGCTCAACATTGTCCTGCGACTCTATTCCTGTAAAACCAAATCATAAACAACATCAGCAAAGAAATATCATGAACATTCAGAACAAAAAGAATCACTCACAAATATACTTACCCCAGACATATATGAGAACAATGATCGTTTTTTGAATCCAGTGTGTCATCTTTCCTGATTTTAATGAAGTCTCGTCTAAATCCAGATCTTATTCTCACCCTGATCTAGTCTGTGATTCAATGACTGTAAATACTGTACTGAGCAACAGCACTTGATCTACACTAGTGTCTGCTTGACGAGGTTTCTTTGACTCCTCCCTCTCATTCGGCTCAAAGAGTTTATTTCTATCTTTGTTGTGGTGGATAATGGTTTATGGTTAAAATAAAATTAATTGTATGCCTGCATTTTTAATATTTTCCCACACTAAAATAATAATGATGAAAATGATATAATTATTTATGAGACTATTTATGCATAAAAGGAATTACATGGAACATAATATCTGCACTTATTGTTAATGTTTCTTTGAAGTTTTATAACAGGCCTCAAAACAGCTGGTTGTTACCATCTTCATGTTTTTTTACTTTCAAGGCTGGATTAGATAGTGGTTGTGATCATGGTTTTGATTTTGGTTTTTACTAGATAGGATCAAAGTCAAAAGATCTTCAAGTTTTTGTACGACGTGTTTCATGTTTTGTATCACTGGGCTTCAACTCTTAGAGCACAATAATAGAGAGCTGAATCTGACAGACGAACATCAGTAATAGTGAGTTCAGTGGATGTTCGTACAGTTAACTGAAACCGACGGTCAGATGTTTGTTCACCACTCGCCAAATGTGCATTTTTGTATAATAAATACTGAGGCTCTTTGTTAGGATATTGTCTGTACCAGTAAATAGAAACATTATCACTGTTTGTACTATATGAGCAGCTCAACTTGACAGTTTCTGTTTCTTTAGTGTTTTTTTCTGTCTCTTTATCTGGCCCAATGTTGTCTCCAGTCACCAAACCTGTCAACAAGCACATCGATTTGTTAAAGGAAAGTTGACAAAATACTATTGCAAACACATTTAACAGCCCTTTTTACAACAACAACAACAACAAAATTAATTTAAATATCAATAATTTGGGGTTTGAAGTTTTAAAACAAACTGTTATGTTCAGAGTTTCATCAGTTATTCAGTAAATAACGCACCTGTTCCCACAATGAGAATCAGTATGAAGCATGTGTCCATGTTGAATCAGATCAGATCAGTTCTCTGTTGAGGCTCTCAGTGCTTGAGCTGTAAGTCACTGCAGATCAGTCACAAACACACACAGGAACTTCCTCCTCGCTCAACTTCCTGCTGCTGGTCACTTTCATCCATATGCTGTATTGTATATTGTACATCATTTAATTGTGTTTGATAAATCTTTTCCCCACCATTTTATAATAATTCTTCAATAATACTAACCTTATAGTACTGAATCTGTTTTATATTTACACTGTAATGTCACTGATCTTCCTTCAGCTTCAGTCACATGTTTGTCTTTTCAACTGTGTCCTCTGATCTGCACTCTGTGAAGGTTTAAGAATTTTTCATGTAAAATCTGATATAAAATGTAAACAATTGATATGAACAGCTGCTGTAATATTGAGTAACTACTGCCCTCTTGTGGTTAACTGCAAGTATTGCACAACTGAAACAGCGCCATCTCACTGTGTAACAAATTTTAAAAAATATGACTCATTTTTAGAAAATTGCTTTGTTTTATGTTTTATCATTTTTGCATTAGATTATGTAATTATTTGTATACTAGTTTCTTTCTCAAGAAATGTTCTCTCATCTCTCTCTCTTGTCTAGCAGGTTTTTGTACAGTGTTCTTGTGTTTCCTGTGACTGTGGGCCTCAGAGCACAGTAATACAGAGCAGAGTCTGATACTGCAGCAGAGGAGATGATCAGATCCACGTGGATTTGTTCCTTTTTTGTTACTTTAACAGAGAATCTTGGATCTACTTTAGATTCTTCAGGATCTTTTGCAGTACTGTAGGTGGAAACAAGAAATTCAGGTTTCGATCTTCCATACTGACGGTACCAGAAGAGAGTTTCTGAAGTTGTAGAGGAATAACTACAGGATAATGTAACACTTGAACCCTTCTCAGCAACTACATTTGTTTCGTCTGGTTTGATGACATTTCCAAATACAGCAGCTGAAAAAAAGAGGTACATTTGTAGCTTTTTAGTGCTTTTTATTTTATTTTAATATAACAAAAATTAATCAATCAAATAAATATACATACCTGCTGAGACACAGAGCAGAATAAGTGAATGAAGATTCATTGTTCAAGTGTTCACTCTGAGAAGAGTCAGACTGAATCGTTTCATCCACAGTCTCTTTCAGACTCGATTAGATCATGTCAGATCTGGAGTTCCTCCTCTTCTGATACTTCAAGACAAAAGAGCAGCTTTATTTTGAATGAAGGTTTTTTTGGGTCTGGCTCATTACTGCTACTATTATTTCAAACAAATGTATCTGTTGATCAGTGTTAAAATACAGGTGATTTCTTAGTGGTAATAAATAATTATTGGGTACATGGTGAATTCTGTAATAATAAGTTAAAATCAGAGAGTTTGTCACAGTAAACTTTAAAACAAAATTATGAAACACATTATTGTTTCCAGCAAAAATCATCTCACAATCTATTGCACTATTGTTTATGTAGCAATACAATTTTACTTGTGATCAAAATGTATTGTTTGCAAGTTCACATGTTCATAAAGTTCATATGACTGTAACTTTGAATATGACTTATTAACTTTCAAAAATTCATACTGTAAAGAAACAGTGACAACATAATCTGAATCACAGGCAGGCTAAACCATTTTTACAATTTGATGCATCCTTGATGAATAATTTGTTTTTAAAAAATCTTACTGACCCCAAACGTTTGAACAGTAGAGTACTGTATGTGACCTGCAAATGAAACAAATTCTGAAATTGTCTCTTTTGTATTTGATAGATTGAATGCTTCATCTGAAAAAAATCTATTCAAATTCAAATTCACATTTTTCAGATATCGGTTCATTATTTCAAATTTAGTCAGGCTTTTCAGAATGTAAATACAAACTTTTAAAATAAGGTTATTTTATATTATTATATGAAACAATATTTTATTTATTATGTATATTTTGTTTATATTTATATTTGTTATTTTATTTTTATTTCTTGCAATTTCCAACACAAATAATCATGTTATTTTATTTTTCATGTTAAAACAGCATTAAGGCCAATTCACGCTGACAGACGCAGACCAACACCGACAGTCACCAGATAACAGCTCGTCACTTACAACGTCACAACCACGTATATGTGTAACCACTATTGACTTCATATGGAAAAAAAATACTATGGGGTCCATCAACTGTTAGTTTACCCATATTCTTCAAAATATCTTCTTTTGTGTTCAGCAGAAGAAAGAAATTCATACAGGTTTGGAACAACTTGAGGGCGAGTAAATGACAGGATTTTCATTTTTGGGTGAACTATTCTTCAAATTTAACACTGGGAAGCTTAGTTTTTTGCAAGTGTTGCACACCTAGAGTACATTTTTAACACACAATTTTAACACAACCTTAAACTCTTTTAAGAATTATTAACTTTGTTTGCCCTTTTATGCATTTTCTAAAATCCTGTTCCCACAGCCTCACACAGGTGTTTGCAGTTATTATCTCACACTGAGGTTTTGATTTGGTTTTCATATGAGCTTTAAAGTGAAAAATGGCTTTAAGTTTTTGTACGACGTGTTTCATGTTTTGTATCACTGGGCTTCAACTCTTAGAGCACAATAATAGAGAGCTGAATCTGACACAGTCACACGGTTAATAATGAGTTCAGTCAATATGCGAGAAGTACTTGACTGAAATCGAGGATCAGAGCTGTCTTTAGCAGAGTTCCTTCGAGCTCCTTCACGTAGTAAATATTGAGGTTCTTCATTGGGATATTGTCTGTACCAGTAAAGACGCACATATTCACTGTCTGAATCATAAGAGCAGCTCAGTGTTACAGACTCTCCTGCTGTTTTGATGACTTTGGTCCCTCGGTTTGGCTCGATTTTGTCCTCAGCCGTCACATCTGCAAACATTAAGCACAATATTAACTCATTTTGTCTCAGGGTAAACATTGTATATCAGTAAAGATTCAACTTTACAATTGTTATTAATGAAAATCAATAATACCATCCAGTGTTTTATAGGGTTTTTAAGCTGTTGCTAATAGTGTGAAGTGAACATAAATGACACACCTGACGCCATAATGAAAAGCAGCAGCATGTATTTGTTCATGGTGAATCAGATCAGATCAGTTGTGTGTTAATGCTCTCAGTTCTCTGAGCTCTTACTGTGTGTTACTGATGCTTTCTGCTCTTCACTTATCAAGACATTCAACTTCCTGATCTCTGAGTGAAAAACCAAAGCTTTGAACCTTCATTAATACTTTAATAGTATTATATATGGAAAAAATACACAGAAACTGTCTGGAGTTTTCAGTCTCTTTTCTTATAATATAAAAATGTAGTAGAAATATGAATTCTGTTGTTCATTGCTGCAGTTCCCAGTGAATGTCTGAGAACACTGACACCTTGTGGCACATTGTATCGATCTGTTACACATGATAATGGATTAAAACTTAATCTGTAGACTACTTTTGTATGGATTTAATGTATTTAACAATATTAGGAGCTTCATTCATTTTGATTGTCATAATGATTTTAATATATAATCTTTCTATCTGCAGTTTATATTTGTAGATGTATATCCATTAGATTTTTATCAGTTTATTTATATTCATTCAGTTATTGCTCTACTTATTACTTACATCTGCAGTTTACAGATTCTCTAGTTTTTGTCTCTGTGTCTGTTGCTTGTTCTCATTGAATTAAATACAGAAGGGTTTTTGTACAGAGTTACAGTGTTTCCTGTGACTGTGGGCCTCAGAGCACAGTAATACAGAGCAGAGTCTGATACTGCAGCAGAGGAGATGATCAGATCCATGTGGATTTGTTCCTTTTTTGTTACTTTAACAGAGAGTCTTGAATCTACTTTAGATACTTCAGGATCTGTTGCAGAACTGTAGGTGGAAACAAGAAATTCAGGTTTTGATCTTCCATACTGACGGTACCAGAAGAGATACTCTGTAACTCCAGTAGAGGAATAACTACAGGACAACTTAACATTTTGTCCCTCATCAGCACCAACATCTGTTGTGTCTGGTTTGATGGTATTTCCAAAGACAGCAGCTGAAACAGAAGAGGAATGGGTTGATTTATAGAAAGACTTCTTTGTAATCAGTCAATGAATGAATCAAAGAAACACACACCTGCTGAGACACAGAGCAGAATAACTGAATGAAGATTCATTGTTCAAGTGTTCACTCTGAGAAGAGTCAGACTGAATGGTTTCATCCACAGTCTCTTTCAGACACGATTAGATCATGTCAGATCTGTGAACTCTGAGTCCCTCCTCTCTGAGAACATCATGTCTATATTTCACACTTGGGGAACTGAAGAAATTTCATTTTGAAATATGTTTTATATAGGAAATATATTCATGTCCTGTAAATTAGATTTCTGAAATTTGCCTTTCAGTTTCATCTGCATTTACAAGCAATGTTATGTTTGAAAAGTTTAAGAAATATTAATTTTCACTTATTTAATTTTCCAACCCTAACATGATATTAGATATATTGTGCTTATTTTCTGTATTAAGTCAAATTATATCAAGCAACATTAGGAAAAAAATTCAGAATTTAAAAAACTGTCTCTCTTTCATGAATTTGAATTGAATTGGTCACATCCCACTGGAAACTGAATTGGAATTTGAATTAGAATATCAGGAAGTGGAATGACAATCCATACAATTAATGTTAATGTTACACTTTATTTTTAGGTGTCCTTGTTACTGTGTAATTATACATTTAAGTACAGAGTAATATTAATTAACTAAATGTACTTAATATAGAGTAAGATTAGTGTTTGGTTTAAGCTAGTCGTGTGTAAATGAAATTATTCCTAATTTATAGTTATTACTAGAGTAACATGTAACATGTGTAACAAGGACACTAAAATAAAGTGTTACCAAAGTTAATATATTAACTTTTAAGAAATTATAAAAACTGCATTACATCTAAGAAAGAGAGAAAGCGGTTTAACAAACTGATGTTTCTGCCAGAGAAACATTTAAGAAATATTATATTACTTTAAAGGCGCTCTAAGCGATTTGACGCGTTTTTAGGCCCAATTTTTTTTTGTCACATACCGCAAACATCTCCTCACTATGCGCTAGCTGCCTGTCCCCTGAACACACTGTAAAAAAACGCGGTCTCTGTAGTCGCCACAAGCTCCGAAAACTGCAATAAAAACAAACTGGTGCAGCCTGGACCACTTAACATAATAAACATGCTCCAGCCAATAACCGACAAGCAGCGTCAAGACGCAAGCTACTTACATTTTAAATGTGCGTTCATGACTGTTTCAGGAAGCACGGAGGGGAGGGCCAGGAGGAGTAGGAGGGAGGGTCTAGCTAGCCTCTGTTTTGTTTGACAACACTTCGAATGTCAACAGGAAGTTACTCCGCTCAGAATCGCTTAGAGCGCCTTTAATCTGCAAATTTTATGGCCATAAGAAAAGTGGTTTGAACATGTGGAATATGATATCTGGTCATGTTGTTAATGCTTCTTTTCTGAAATTTCTAATTTCTGCCTTATATCAAAGACCTAATTCAGCCTCACACAGGTGTTAGCACATATTTTATTACATTTGGGGCTGGATAGATTGTGGTTTTGATTGTGGTTTTCACTAGATCGGTTCAAAGTGAAAAGAGCTTCAGGTTTTTGTACAACGTGTTTCATGTTTTGTATCACTGGGCTACAACTCTTAGAGCACAATAATAGAGAGCTGAATCTGACAGACGAACATCAGTAATAGTGAGTTCAGTGGATGTTCGTGATGTAGTCGACTGAAAGCGAGGATCAGAGGTGTGTGCATAATAAGCATCACTATATGATCGTGCACCTTTGCGTAATAAATACTGAGGTTCTTTGTTTGGATATTGTCTGTACCAGTAAAGATAAATATTTTCACTGTTTGTACTATATGAGCAGCTCATCTTGACAGTTTCTGTTTCTTTAGTGTTTTTTTCTCTCTCTTTATCTGGTTCAATGTTGTCTCCAGTCACCAAACCTGTGAACAATAAAAATTGATTTTTGATTTGTGTAAAAAAGGTTGACAAAATGATATTGCAAGAACAATTTACTTAAAAAAAATGCTGTTTGATGCTTTAAAATTGTAATTGTTTAATTGTAATTGTACAGAATTATATTAATTAATTAATAACGCACCTGTCCCCACAATGAGAATCAGTATGAAGCATGTGTCCATGTTGAATCAGATCAGATCAGTTCTCTGTTGAGGCTCTCAGTGCTTGAGCTGTAAGTCACTGCAGATCAGTCACAAACACACACAGGAACTTCCTCCTCGCTGAACTTCCTGCTGCTGTTCACTTTCATATGCTGCTGTATACTGTATATTATATTGTATTTGTTTAACTGTTTTAGATACAGTTAGTCGACTGAAGAGGAATAAATGCAGGACAATGTAAAATCTGAACCCTCCTTTTTAAAAAAATAACTGCCTTGTCTGGTTTATTTACATTTAAGACAGCAGCTGAAAAATAAAAAGTACACATTTGTGACATTTAGATTTAATAAACACACCTGCTGAGACACAGAAGAGAAATACTGTACAAGTGTTCACTCTCCGTCAGACATTATTACACCACATGTGTCTAATGAGGGTCTAAATGTAAGTTTTAGTCAATGTAAGATGTCAATCATCACACCATACAATGTCAATCATACAGCTGTATAACTGTTCACCTTTATTTCAGCTAGATGGACAAATGAACTCATGAACGCTGTTTACAGATTCTGATGAATAACTAAAAATCTTCGAGTGGGACACATGCATTTATTTATACCTTTTAGATCTTAATAAGTCAGAGGAAGTTTGTGTGGATTTTATAAGATCTCAGCACCCACATATCAACAAATGACACTGATCTCCCTCTACTGGCTCCCTACAGCTACTGCATGATGCCAATATATTTATATATGAAGGTTTTTGTGTGAGTGTTGAGTGTGTTTGAGTCACAGTGGGGTTCAGAGCACAGTAGTACACAGCAGAGTCAGACACACACAGGTTCTTGATTGTCAGAGGAAATGATTTTGAAGATGTGTTGATATGTGCATTAAATCTGTCTTTGAACTCTTTGTCTTCATCTCCAGTTTGACCAAATCTGTTCAGCATATATTTAGGAACTCCATTTACTTTTTGCTGGTACCAAAAGAGAGTCGGGGAGAACTGGGTTTGATATGTACAGTTGATTATTACAGCTCCACTTTCAGAAGCAGTCTGAACTCTTGTTTTCTGCTCAACATTGTCCTGCGCAGTGTTGGGTATAGTTACTTTGGAAAGTAGTTAGTTAGGTTACAACGTTACCATCAATTAAAAGTAATCAGTTATGATACAGCGTTACCTATTCATAAAAGTAACGCGTTAGAGTACTCATGCGTTACCAAAAATTAAAAGCCGTTTGCAGCGGCTCACACATGACAGACACAGCCCCCGGCCCCTTTAAATGCACCTAGAAGTCGTGACTCCCGACAATGAATAACGTCAGTCATCCGACTAAATTAACACTGCAGGATAACAATAACAGGAAAGACAGTCAGCAATAGGCTATTCCACATGGCGTTTTATTTATTTATTATCACAGAACATATTATTAATCAAAATTCGCACCTACCCAGCCCGGGTAGCCTAGGCTACTGTATATTATGAGCACCACAAGATAACTCCTGATTTTTCTTTAACTTTAAATAATGCAGTTATCAAAGTACAAGTATGCTTACTTGTAAACACAACCTTAAACAGGCTTGCAGATTTAAATCCATTTACCTCACTGATGGGGACTGTTTTAGCGGAGTTAAAACTCAAACGCTGTTGCTTTGGATCTGGTGCACCACCGTCGTCCTCCTCAGCAGGCTTTGCTACCAGAGTGCTAGATTGGTGTTTGGATGCGAGATGTTTTTTTAAATTTGAGGTAGAATTTTTGGCGGTCGACAGAAGCTTTTCACCAACGCAGAGTGTGCATTTTACCGTTATGTTCTTTTCTTTTTCGTTGACAAATTGAAAATAATGTGCGTACTTCCATAAACCAAACGCTGTCCTCTCTGCCATCTTGCCGGGAGTTCGAAAAAAAAACTACACACACACACACACACACACACACACAGGGTCAGGCGCAGGGCACAGACAGACGTATCACAACCATTGACTTTACGATCACAGAGCTTCGGCTCCACTGATACATCCGCAGGTGGCACAGTAGACCTAGGCCTACTGTCTGACAAAAAGCAGGCTGCAGTCGGGATTTTCCTTTCCTTAAAATAACGGATTACTTTTTTTAAAAAATAACGAAGTTACTGATTACTTACGCACGAAACTAACGCGTTAAGTTACACATTTCAGGAAAAAAGTAATTAGAGTACTCTAACGCGTTACTTTGTAACGCGTTACCCACAACACTGGTCCTGCGACTCTATTCCTGTAAAACCAAATCATGAACAACATCAGCAAAGAAATATCATGAACATTCAGAACAAAAAGAATCACTCACAAATATACTTACCCCAGACATATATGAGAACAATGATAGTTTTTTGAATCCAGTGTGTCATCTTTCCTGATTTTAAGTCTCGTCTAAATCCAGATCTTATTCTCACCCTGATCTAGTCTGTGATACAATGACTGTAAATACTGTACTGAGCAAGAGCACTTGATCTACACTAGTGTCTGCTTGACGAGGTTTCTTTGACTCCTCCCTCTCATTCGGCTCAAAGTTTGTTGTGGTGGATAATGTTTTTCTTCTCGTGAACTCAAAATTAATTTTCTGCCTGCATTTTTAATATTTTCCCTCACTAAAATAATAATAATTTTCTAGAAAAATACTAATTATGAATAATTAATTAAAAATAATTAAAATGATATAATTATTTAATGTGCTTTGAGACTAGTGCAAGTTTTATAACACGTTCCATGTGTTTCATGTTACCATGTGTTTTTTTACACTGTTAAAAATAAATATAATTTTACAGGCAATGGTCTATCATTAAACAATGAAATACTTGTTGTTTTACAGATATTTGCTGTTATTTAAATAATCAGCAATATACTGTACAACACAATGCATTTTGGGTAATATCTGTTGTTTTCGAGAAAGTAGCATACAGCATTATAACGTGAATTAGCAGTGCTCAAAGTCGACACTCAGTGGCTATGTCCCAAATCACACCCTATACCCTCATTCCCTACATTAGTTTACTAATAATGTCCACTTGAGACACACTGATGAACACCTGCTGTTAACAAGCAGAATCAGTGAAGGGAAGAGAAACACAAGAACTACAGCTGACTTCAGCCACAGCCTTGGATGAAATCAACTGAAGATGAAAGAATAAATGAAAAGTTTCAAGATCTGATTAAACATCTCCACAAACAGCATTACCAGCTTCACTTATTACTAACCAGACTGACTTTATTTTTGTCAAACATCTACAGAAGTTCTCATTGAAAATTAACAGAGGTTTAGATATTGTTGTTTTATTATTTTATTTGATGTTACTATTGTGGTGGTCAGCATTTGCTTTAGTTTGGATCTTGACCCTCGACTTTTCAACCCCTGTTTTTTTTTTTTTTTTTGTCTGCTGTAACTGTGTGTTTAAGTTACATGTATTATTGAAAAAAAAGAAAGAAAAAAAAGAAAACATTTAATGGAGTAGGTCATCTAATGGTCTGGTTCACTGATGTCTTTCTAATCTATAATTTTATGGGTGATGTATTATATTTTTGAATATGATATCCCTGTGATTCTACAGCATGAAATACACAATCAGATAATATGAAGCATTTTAAAAACAGTTTGTACTCAAAAAGATTTGAACGAACGGTTTGAACAAGAGCCCAACTAAAGAAAACACTGATCACCACAATGGGAACGTCAAATGAACCAAAACATCTAAACCTCTGTTAATTTCCAATAAGATCTTCTGTAGGCGTCTGACAGAGGTCAGTCTGATTTGTAATTAGTGAATCTGGTAATCCTGTTTGTGGAGTTGCTTAATCATATCTTGACACATTTAATGTCTGATTTTGAGGCTGTGACTGAAGTCAGTTGTACTTGTGTTTCTGTTTGTCTGTCTCTTTTTTCTGTTGTTGTTTCTCTTTCCTTCATTTTCAACACACTCATATGTATATAAAATGATAAAACAGAGCTGTGTTACCCCCTTATATGCTTGACTGGAAGAAGCAAAAGCAGCGACTGCGGCATAATAAAAGTCCTGCTGCTCTCGAGCGTGTGTTGTGCTCATCTCTCATTAGAAATCGCTCCAGCGGCCTCGTTCAGCTCCCACAGCACTCGGCCCTACTCTATTTCATACTACAATAATGTTAATAATCTCATCCATGAACATGATTTGACTTTAACATTACATCAACATTACTTCAACGTTACATCACCATTATTTTAACATTACTCCTCTTAGGTTTTTGTACAGTGTGTTTGCTCTTCCTGTCACTGTGGGCTCCAGGGCGCAGTAGTACAGCGCTGAATCTGTGACAGCAGCAGAAGAGATCTGCAGATCTACCTGCTTCTCCACCTGCTTCTCCACCTTATTCACGCTGCCATTCAGTCTTGGGAAAGGGGGATCTGCAGGTGTTACACTGCCTGATTCATAAATAAGAAGCAGAAATTCAGGTCTGGATCCAAGATATTGTCGATACCAATGTAAACTACGTGCTTGGCTATCTTATTTGCATGAGAGAATGACTGGCTCTCTCTCAGTGGCATTTTTTGTGGTCTGCAATGGTGTTATTGTCTGGCCAACAGATTTATCTGCAAACAGAGCATGAGAAACAAACATCAGGAAAAACAAACAAAATGTTCAGCCATTATCTGCAATCTGTATTGCAGTATTGCAGTATTACATGTATTTACATTAATAAATAGCAATGGTTTTTTGTAAATATGCCAGAATTCAGATTAGATCAAATATAATTTTAAAATAAAATAATATAAATTAATGAAAAAGTGACATAATCCTACTCACCCAGAATGGCTAATAGTACAAGTAAAAAAAGAGATCTCATATTTGCACTGCTGAAAAACAGACTGAAATCATATAAGAGATGAATGCCAACACAATCTCTTGAAGCTCCACCCACATATCTCAGTGTGATTACGATTACAAAAACATGTCATACATGGAAGACTGTGAAATACATTTTGCTTATTAATATATAGTTTTTCATGAGTCTTCTCAAGAGATTTCTGATGTCAAATGTGACAATGATATAAAAATACTATATTTTTTGGTATATATATCTCTGGAGTATAAAATTAGGCAAAATTAGCACTAAAATATCTCAAAATGTAGACTCTACTGGTCTGTGAGGGTGGTTTACTAAAAACATTTCTTAAAATTATGGTTGTATCATACAGGTCTACTTATCCAAAATGACTTACTAACTTAAAAATAAAGGTTTGCTGTGGTATCTGGCAGATACCACAGCAAACCTTTATTTTTAAGTTAGTAAGTCATTTATTTATTTATTTATTTATAAAGCACATTGAAAAAAGCTGTTGGCCAAAGTGCTGTACAAAGTTTAAACAAATACTACAAATACCCCACAAAACACATTGACAGACAGTATACTGAAATTGTTACCACTGCACCTACTTATGCCCATATGCAATAAATAAATTAGTTTTAAGACACATTATTTAAGACTATAATCTTCCTTCATAGTTTCCTCCGAGCACACGTTTTTTTTTCTTCCAACAGGTGTTACAATATTGTGTTGTGGTTTACGCAAGATAAAGCTGTGGTTTATTTGAATCGTTATTTAAAAGGCAAAATCTACATGTGAGTTTTTGTAAAGCCTCTAAGACATTTTGTATCACTGGGTGTCAACTCTTAGAGCACAATAATAGAGAGCTGAATCTGACAGAGTCACACTGTTAATAATGAGTTCAGTGGATGTTTGGGATGTAGTCGACTGAAACCGTTGAGGGTCTGGTATATCCTCATAACTGCTCCGTGATTGAGCACCTTTAAACAGTAAATATTCAGGTTCACTATTAGGATACTGTCTGTACCAGTAAAGCAAAATATAACTGCTGCTTGAATCATACGAGCAGCTCAGAGTTACACGCTCTTCTTCATTTCTGTAAATATTAGTTTCTTTGTCTTTTGGTTTAATGCTGTCAGACAGAAACCCTGCAAGAGAAATGGACAAATTTCACAACAGGTCTACTTATCCAAAGATGCACAAGATTATAAATGAAAATTACAATACCAAAAATAGTTCCTTCGACAAACTGTGATGTCATTATTGTAATATAGAATTACATTTAAGAATATAGCCAAAACATTTTATATTTGAGTCTGTTTAGATTAAACATTTTATACCTGGCACAGACAGAAGAATCAGCATAAAGCATCTCTCCATGTTGAGAAGAT
Source organism: Megalobrama amblycephala (assembly GCF_018812025.1). Classification (NCBI taxonomy): domain Eukaryota; kingdom Metazoa; phylum Chordata; class Actinopteri; order Cypriniformes; family Xenocyprididae; genus Megalobrama; species Megalobrama amblycephala. The sequence goes on along the minus strand of NC_063060.1, from coordinate 38,937,863 downwards.
TTACTGGCTTTATAAACTGAAGCTGAACAGTAAATGTATGATTGTAGAAGCCTGTTGTGAAGCTTTCATGTGGGTGTGGTTTATTTAGACCACCTTCTCTGTCTTTCCTTAATGAAACCTGAGATGATTGTGCCTTCAGTCAATGAATATCTCAAAAAAAAAAAATAATAAATAAATAAATAAATAAATAAATAACTATGCATCTTGTTGAATAAATAGAGGCTAAACATAATATAGGCCATTTAGTGTTAGCGTCAGAGAATTATAATATAATATTTGATAGTGGGGTTTGTGTCTGTATCATTATTACAGTCTAATGCCACATCTTGTTATGGTATGTTGACTGATATCTTTATAAATTATTGATCAAGTGCATTTTGTGAGGAAAACTTAATGAACAACCTAACAAATGATTTTTTAGTAAATTTCACAATCCTTTTGGGAAACATGTCTGATATTTATTTCATCCAAGGAATTATATTTTGCATTGAGGATATGAAGCCTGTTTAGACCATTAGGATTATTAGCAATGTGGCATTATTTATTTTCACGACACTTAAGTAAGATATATTCAAAAGGCAAAAGGACCGTCTTCTGTTGTTTCTTTCACATGTGAATTCATTACAGATACAGTTGGTTGTCCTCTCTGAAATGTTTAATGTACACACACAGCACCCCCCAATGGTCATGTGACAAACATTTATTACATTTATTCACAACGTCCACAAGTCTAACAAGAATAAATCATTTGTGAATCTGAAAAAGATGGTGGATAATAAATGCTGACCTTATTTATATTTCTTCAAACATGATGACGCACACAGATTATAGTTTGTTATTCCATCAATGTTCATTGAAAAACTCTCATACAATAATAAGAATATAACAATGCATGAACTAACCAGCCAGAAAATGTATATATTTATATGAATTTGAATGCAACATCAGAATCAAACTGTTACCTGTATGGAGTTGTTTTTGACAACATCTCACTGTAAGACTAACATCAGTCAGGTTTTTGTACAGTGTTCTTGTGTTTCCTGTGACTGTGGGCCTCAGAGCACAGTAATACAGAGCAGAGTCTGATACTGCAGCAGAGGAGATGATCAGATCCACACGTTTGTCTTCTTTTCTGTGACTGATGGATATTCCAGGAACTGGAGGATTAGCGGGAGTAACTGTTCCATAGGATTCCAGTATGAGGAACTGTGGTGGTGAACCTGCATATTGTCGATACCAGTGAAGACTTTCAACAGAACCGCTGTAGTTACAAGAGAGTTTCACACTCTCGGTCTCAGTGGCAAATGCTGCATCACTGTATGGAGTGATGACCTCTTTAGCTCTGATACCTACAACAAAAACTATTTCAGCATGTTTAAAATGAGATATGATGATGTAATGATACATGTAAGATTTTACCTTCTGTTAAAGTCAGCAATATAAGGACACAAGTGAACATGATGGTAGCTGCTGCTTGCCTGAGTGATGCTGTATGTGATGCTGATCACTGAACTAATGTGTTTCTGTGTTAAGCTCCGCCTTCTGACATAACCCTCTTATACACACAGAAATTAACATATATTATGAAGGATAAATACTTAAATTATTTTGCACTTGTTTTTTTTTTCTACTTGATGTCATTTCTCAAATGTTTAATGTATTTAAACTGGGATATGATGTGTTTTATGCTCTTTGCTCCAGTTTTTGGTCAGTATTATTCAGTTTCCTGTCACTGTGGGCACCAGGGCACATTCCCAAAACTGACAACTGCAGGAAGATGGAATTCAAGTTTAAATCAACATTTCACATGCTACAACAGAACAGACAGCAAACAAGAAACATGATAAAATCCTGACACACTTTGGGATGAACTATACTCACATGTTAGAGAACAAAGTAAAAGCAAAACCAAAAGGATCATTTTTAGGATGATGATTTAGTTCAGTTCATCCTGCAGGACAAAGTGTTTACTGAAGTAAACCTTCATTCATTGTCTAGCAGAGGATTTCTCCAGCTATAGCACCTCCTCTTAAAGCTACAGTCTTCATATTCAAATAATCTGCTGTAAGAGTGATATTATTATTATTATTATTATTATTATTTAAGTTTATCCTTATTCAAAATTAGTTTGGACTGTTGATTTGACGTTTGCAAAAGTGACACTAGAAACATGTATAAATTGCTTATACATTTGATTTGACTTATTTTGACAAATGAAGTCAAATTAAGGATTAGTTTATGATTTATGAATCACCTGCAAGAACACAAAATAGCTTTTTTTTATAGCCTTTATAACTTGTAACTAAATTTCCTCTAACCACACACAGGTGTTTTTTCACAATTATATTGTGTGAATTATAGATTGTGGGTTTGATGTGGCTTGAGATCAAAGTGAAAAATAATTTTCAGTTTTTGTACAGCTTCACATAGACTTTGTATCACTGGGCTCCAACTCTTAGAGCACAATAATAGAGAGCTGAATCTGACAGAGTCACACTGTTAATAATGAGTTCAGTGGATGTTTGGGATGTAGTCGACTGAAACCGTTGAGGGTCTGGTATATCCTCACTATTCGCTCCATGATCGAGCTCCTTTCCTCAATAAATACTGAGGTTCTCTGTTTGGAATACTGTCTGTACCAGTAAAGGCATAACATTCATTGCTGCTTGCATCATATGTACAGCTCAGTGTCACAGACTCTCCTTCTGTCCTGATTATTTTATCCGTGTCTTTTGGTTTAATGCTGTCAGCAAATACACCTGCAAGAGAATTAATTATATTTCATAAAAGTTTAATTTAACCCCTGTCCACAGTAACAGAATGAACATTTAAAATTAAAAAATATGTCAGCATTATCTACTAAATAAGTATGTGCATAAATAACACTTTAAATCCTCAATATATTTTAGTTCTAGTGCTGATAAATGAAGTTGCACTTTACCTGATACTGTTATAAGAATCAGCAGAATACATCTCTCCATGGTGGGAAATTTACTAATATCTATAGTCGCATCAGTATATGCTTTATGATTTTAAACTGAAAGGTAAATGTATGAATGTAATGGAGAGTGGTTTGTGCAGCTACAGTATATTGTCTGTAAATGTGGGTGTGGTTTGAGTTTCTGATATTTAAACCACCTTCTGTCTTGCAACATTAAAACTGAGATAACTGTCAATTAATAGCATTAACAGCATTAATAGCAACTTGATCTGTTATATATAGCTCAGAGTCTCTTGTGTGTGTTTGATATCTTTGATTATTCTGCCCTCTGTATTCTGTGTGTAGGGAAAAATACCATTAGCTTTTCAAATAGTCATTTCACTCAGTTGCATCTATCTGTTGTTGTAACTTCACCCCCTAGTGGCAGATGACAAAAATTTACATTTATCACAAAACTGATGCATTCATACACACGTCCTGATTTTGCTGAGTTAGATGCATTCCTGGGTCAACATTTTGTTGATCCTAGAACAACATTCCAGTCTGAAAATTTAGTCTTACCCCTATCCCTACCCATAAGTTATCCCAAAAATCAGAGGGAAATGATAGATGAATAACACTGATGTAGAAGCACCACCAATTCATGATTTTGCTCTTTTCTGTGATTGATGGTTATTCTTGGAACGGGTGGATCAGCTGGAGTAGTTAACTCCTGAATCTTCCAGTATGAGGAACTGTGGTGGTGAACCTGCGTATTGGCGATACCAGTGAACACCACGAAGCAGAACCGCTGTAGTTACAAGAGAGCGTCACATTGTCACCCGTCAAGTGCAAATACTCTGTTCGCTTTTTGGAGTGATGACTTCTGTGGATCTGGATCCTGCAGATTAAAGTGCCATTAAGTTTAGCACACAAACACATCATTGATATATGAAACTTTTATTTTGAACAAAAAATCATCAAAAAGAGCACAATTAAATTAAAAGTTTTCTTAATTTCCTAATGTGAGGAATGTGATATTTTTCTAAAATATGAAATATTATACCTTCAGCTGATGTCATCAGTATCATAATATAGATGAACATGTTCACTCAACAAACTGTCAGGAACAAACTAAACCACATAGACCAGCTGCTGGATTGTTACTACAGTAGATTTGTGCTCTAATGTCTGTGTTAAACTCCTCCACTTCCCGTTATACATGTGTAACGGTTGTACAGTTATTAATCAATTTATAGGTGGAATATGAATATAATAATTCATAAATCTTTATGAATTATTATGCACATACCGACCCAAGGGGGGAATTAACCATATATGGTGAATTAATCACAACGAATTGTAATCAGTTATATATATGATTAGTTCTGGTTTAATAATTATTTAGAGAAACTGTTTGTTTGTCCGGCAAACTATAGCTCCTCAGAATGTTATTAAAAGGAAGGTCTGTTCTTTGGCCACGAGAAAGACTTCTAGCATCCAAACGTAAAGCAAGGATATAGGATCGAAACGTTAAAGTGACCTGGTCTTTGTTGAATGAGCAAGAGAACAAAGAGCATGGATATAATGTATTTAATATATGGACAACTACTAATACATAGGTTATGCGTCTAAATATACAAAAGGGAACGTAGAGACAGGAAAGGAAGGATGGTCAAAGAATGGCAAATTACGGCAGTTAACCCTTTGAGAGAGCCAGCACAGAAATCAGTTTAAACAAATTTCAGAGAAATTATAATACTTGCATATGGTTCAAGTCGGTGTGCAGCAGAGTTTCAGTGCGCCTGGCTTGGTTGGTCCTTTCCGAGAGGGTTTCTCCGGCGGGGTTTTCAAACGAGGTTTCACCATAGAGGGTATTTATCGACGTCACTTTCCCGCCGAAAACGTGTTCCCTCAGTTGGACTGAGTGGTAAAAGAACCTGCTGCGTGACTGGATTTAACAGGGGAAACTGCGAAAACGCGAGTAAAACTAACGAATTACACTAAAGGTTGGGCTCAAAAGTGTTCCTTACAACTTGTCAAATAAACCTAATCCATGGATATTGACATGCAGCCAGGAGTCGTGTTTCCTGATATTTATATGTGCCTGATTTGACGGTGGGGAAATATATAAAGCAAATCTGCCCTGTGAACGCTTTATATAACTACAATATAGGTAGGTTTAAATCCGCGTAATCACTTATATCAATGTTATATCGTCATATTGTCCAGCCCTAAAACATATATAGTTTTATAGTATAGTTTTTGTCAGTGTTTTTATTTAAAAACACCCAATTATGCAGAATATAAGATGGTAAATATTTAATTAATGAGTTGTCAACATAATATATAACAATACAATATATACGGTATTTTACCTCAAAATCCAACAGTTTGACACAAAATGATAACTGCAAATCCATGTTTCTCTGCTGGAGTCGAGCTGTTTCTGTGAATTGCAGTGATCCATTTGCTTTTTTTTCTGTAGCTTTCGCAAATTTTTAAATATATACCTCAGGTTTTGTGTCAAAGCTATTTATACAGTAAATTTTGTATAAATAGTGTTTTGTGTGTTTTTCGCGACATTCACGCTGAAAACCAATGCTGCCGCTCAGTCTTTTGCCACTCAGCGGCGTGACCGCAGTCGTAACGGTCGACGGTGACGTCACGTGCAGATGTAACAGGGTTAAAAAGAACATTTAATTTAAAGAGCAATATTATGTGAATTTTATAAAATAAGGCATTCGGCTGTATGCATTGGTGTTCAAAGGCTCCCATCCTGTGGCTGTTAATGGTACTGCAGATTTTGTATTTTGTCGCTCTTCTCTTGCCGTACCGCAGCAGATTGAAGTGTTGATGCTGCGGGTATGCATGTTTTTACACGCTCCAACTTGTTAACAGATTAAATGTAAAAATGATGTGTTTTATGTTGACCTTTTCGATGCAGTATATTTCGTACATGTACTTGAACATATATAATGCATTTAATGTTTTAACGTGGTCGTTGAAATAGTTATAAAATGTATTGAATTTCCATGTGCGTCACAGGAGTGAACACGTTCATTTATTGTGATAATTGCATCTCTCTAAACCATCTGACCATTATTTGTATTATGAGTTGAGTGAATTATAACGAGTCAAGAGTGTAATTTCTATTTTTCTAGCCTTTTGTGAATGTCTGCAGTTCTGTCTTCAGCCAAAGTGAATTGTTTTCTTCTTTTCTGTCTAAAATAAGGTATGTTACTTTCGTGTTTATTCTGTTATATATGTTAACAAATGGTACTTGGCAATTAATGAAAAGTATCAGATATATTGAACAGATTGTCATGTTTAACACATTGTATATTGTGTTTAATAAGAAAATGAGTTTAGCCGTACCGCAGCAGATTGAAGTGTTGATGCTGCGGCCTTTTGTGAATGTCTGCAGTTCTGTCTTCAGCCAAAGTGAATTGTTTTCTTCTTTTTCTGTCTAAAATAAGATAAATTCAAGTTGAACCCCATTTGTGAGTGTGTCCATCCACGTCCGTTACACATACCCTCTATAGACTGTAAAAAATATGGACGTAGTGTCCGTGACGTCAACCATAGAGTTCTGAACAGCAGTTTTGACACAAAAATGAGGCCACGGCCATCTTAGCTGTACGTGAATGTACAATGTCTGTTAATGAAATAGAGATCGCGAGATGAATCCAATCCGTTGCACTTGGGTAAAATGTCCATTTCAAAACATAAAACATTGTTTATAATGTAAAACTCTATACGTACATATAAAGGTACCAGATATCTGTATAACTCTCAAATGTTCTCTCAAACTAATGAGCACGTGTCCAAAGTATAATTTTTCAAAATAGTGCAGCCGTTTATAGTTATATCCAAGCAGTGCTGTCGGAGTTGTATATCCTCCTGGTATTGTCATTGTAGTAAATCTCAGGAACAAAACCTTTAGCCAATGCCACGACGATCCAACAACGTGTGTTCCGCATGCGAGCACATGTACACAGACTGACATCTGTCTCGAGTATGCAGCAAGCCATATATTGTATAAAATAATCCAGAAAAAAGGCACAAATACGGCTGAGATGCCAAATTCAGCGGCTGGAATTAGCTGCTGAGGTAACATGACGGCTCACAGACAGCAGTGCCAATCCACCTGTCACTCAAGTGACCACGCCCTTAATTATGCAGAACTTTAAGGCTTAATATAATTTAAACGGATGAGTTATAAAAAAATTCACCCCCCTCAGAGTTGTCATGAAGGACAAAATTAGCAGTATAGATCAAAACACAATGTGAACCAGAGTGTAAACATGTTTTTTTCTGCTGTAAACTTGGCTGTTTTAACATTATGGTCAATGAGATTCTGCTCCCTTTTGCAGCCTGTCCCTAGCGGCCAGTCGATGAATCACAGTTTAAGTTACTTCCGTATTGGCTTCACGAGAAACTGGGGGAGGTTGCCGCTTGGGTTTCACTGACGCGTAAGATGACAGAGAAGGAGGAAGAGAGAGAGGGTCCAAGGAGAATGGTCGTCCCGGCAGGAGCTGAGCGTGTGATGGCAGCGCTGTCGCCCGAGGCAGTTCAGGGGCAGTCGAGAGACAATCGGGAGACAAAGGAAAAGGTGTGTGTCGTTGTTTTTATGGAAACCCAAGCTAACACACCTCCTGAATTGTAGCGGCCAATAGATGCGCAGCACTATTTGGCGGGCAAAGTTCCTTTGTTTGGTCTCCTAGCTGAATTTGCATACTTTATGACTATCAGATCGGATTTCGAGATGGAGTACTTTCTTCACAGTATCATTAAACCCATAGAAAAATGCATTTGTCAGCTATGTGACATATCTCAGTGAATAGCTCGAGTCCGGAGCTTTACAGAGAGAGATCAAACTCGATAGATCAGACAGACATATAAAAGAAGTTATGGTTTACAGACAAAATTCCATCATTAAAATGCACACTAGCACAAATACACTCATTTAAACTAAGTCTAAACATTAGGAAACATGCATATGCTCGAAATACATGATGGGTATATTTTGGCATAGTTGTATTTTACATATACAGTCAAAAATGTATGTTTGTGTGTTTTTGTATGTGTCTGTGTGTGTGTGGTGTGTGTTGGAATGTGATCTGGTCCGTAGTCCACATGAGGGGCCCCTTTGATGTCCTTAGAGCTAGGAAATTGACATCTCTGTTTAGTTTCGGCCAGGCCGCAAAGTTGTCAAGTGGGCTCATCTTTGCAGACCGGTCGGAGCCGAGATGAGATTTTACAACCCAGTCCAGCATGCTAAAAGCATTCTGAACATTCCAAAGTTTATTGATTATCCTGATATGTGTGCATATGCTACACATGACGACTGCAGATCCTCTCCATCTATAGAAGATAATGAACAGAGAACTACTGCAGAATAAATGTATTTTTATGTTTTCTTGTGTGTATGTTAGTTTGTTCAATTTTTAGTTTAACAAATCCCATTCCCTTTGTTTACTGAATGATTTCTGAATTTAGAGTCATTTTTAAATAACATATTTAGGAAAACAAATGCTTAATGATAGTTTTACATGCCCCATATATAACCTTTCATAATCTCCCATATTCACAGGTGTTGCCACAGTGGTATTTCCAGAGCTGTAGTTTACAAAAAAATAATATTGTGGTTTGATGCTGTTAGATTAAAGACTGTTTAAAGCACACTGTGTATTTGAGTTTTTGTAAAGCTTCTCAGGCATTTTGTATCACTGGGCTAACAACTCTTAGAGCACAATAATAGAGAGCTGAATCTGACAGAGCTGCTTTATCAATAATGAGTTCAGTGGATGACTGGGATGTTGTTGACTGAAACCGACGGTCTGGTATATTCTCATAACCACTCTCTGATCGAGCACCTTTCCAGCAGTAAATACTGAGGTTCTCCTTTAGGATACTGTCTGAACCAGTAAAGCCAAACATTCATTGCTGCTTGTATCATATGAACATCTCAGTGTCACAGACTCTCCTTCTCCCTTCATTATATTAGTATTTCCTTCTCCTGGTCCAATTCTGTCAGCAAATCCACCTGAAATTAAATATTTATATACATCATGATCTGTATCTCTGATCAGTAGGAATGTTTCAATAAAACATGTTACAAATGTGTCCTTTCAATATTAAAATAGATAAATATTAAACATTGATGATTGCTTTCATATAAAAATGGGATGTTGTTTGTCCAGTTTATTTACTTACCTGTAACTACAATGAGAATCATGAGCAGCATATGTCTCTCCATGTTGGCAGTCCAGAGGTAGATTGTATTTATAATACAGTTGGATTTATTAAAAAACTGTACCTGAATATTGCCTTAATGTGAATGAAACTGTGGTCATATCCAGTATATTAATCAGGAGTAAATGAACGCACCGACTGAAGTTCTGTTGTGTACTAATACTGTGGGTGTGGTCAGTGAAATGTGAAGCACACAATTTAAAAGAGAGAATAATGTGATGATAAAGTGTTTCTGGTCACTCAGAAGGAAGTCATACAGAGGCAGACAAAGAGTAACATTCATGTTGGTGAGGTATTGAAATAGACTCAGGTGTGCTGGAGCCTGTTGTACAGTAGAATACAGTATGTGTGCTGAAGGATTGAGTATCTAGACTTAAAAATGGAAAATTATTTCAGACAAGGCTTGAGGAGCAAGAGCACATGTTAACTTTAAGACTGAGAAGCACCTATATGTTCAGCTATGCTTTAAAGTCACCATGAAATCAAAATGAACAACTCTTATTTTTTTATGGAATATTCCAGTATTTATTATACATGATTTATCCATCTATTTCATTTTTTCAAATTCATGTGCCCTCGTAATCTTTAATCAAAACAACATCCCCATCCTTCTTGCAGTGACTACTCTTCTCTTCTCTTCTCTTCTCTTCTCTTCTCTTCTCTTCTCTTCTCATGATGTAGATTTTGCACAGTGGACAGAAATGAAGAATTCATACACAGATTCACAGGACTTTGATTTAACATCTCATCTGAAGGCCAGTGGTTATTTACAGTATCATGTCCCTGTCACTATACAGGGGTTTTAGGACCCCACGCAGATCAGGGTGACGCCCCCTGCTGGCCTCACTAACATCTCTTCCAGCAATATAGTTTTCCCAGGAGGTCTCCCATCCAGGTACTGGACAAGCTCAACCCTGCTTAGCTTCATGAATGTGTTCATGATGAGAATTTACCATCTAATTAATATATTTCATTAAAAGTATATTTTGCAAATTTCCATTTACTGTTTACAGTTTTTTTAATTGCCTTTGTGCAATTCTCTGGTCAATTTTCAAAACTCTTGGTACTAATGTCACAACAGATCATCAAAAGTGCACTTTTTTCAAACATTTTAGCATATTTTCAATTTTTAGTACACTACACAAAATCACAAAGTATCCTTTTCACTACAAAAAATAGCGTTTCATCTAAATGTTTCATTCAATAACTGCCTTTCATAAAACTATTACTATCAAACTTTTCATTTGCATCTCTTTTATTCCGTTTAGGACTAGTGTGATAACATTCACAAAAGACACATGTAGAAGATCAAAAATTATCTGTCATGTATGTAAAATGTTGTGTGTGTGTGTGTGTGAGTGTGTGTGTGAGAGAGAGGGAGAGAGAGAGAGAGAGAGAGAGAGAGAGAGAATACTTCGGTTTCAAATCATTTTAAATGACATCCTTGACATGAGAAAGAGAAAACATAAAAGCAGTAATAGGAGAACCATGTAGAGATGCTGAACTTTATTCACATGCAGTGGCGCCCCCAGAAAATTTTAATAGGGGTGGCCAGACGAGGCCACAGCAATTCTTGGGGTGGCAAAAAAAAAAACAAAAAAAAAAAACAATTTTTTATATATATATATATATATATATATATATATATATATACATACATTCATACATCAAAACAATTGGTAGTTATTAATAGAATAATGAGACACAAACCTTTACATTCAGGCGCGTTCGGTCCCATTTATTTCATACACATACCTACACGTTTTAGTCCAAAATGTGCACATTTGTAGAAATACACATTTACCTCAGATTTCATTATGTTTCATAATTACCGAGGTCATAAAATATAGTTTGCTAGGGGGTTCGGGGCATGTTCCCCCGAGAAAATTTAGATTTCTCTGGTGTACATATGTGCATTTTTAAGACGTTTTAAGGCCAACAAATTGGAAAACAATAGCTTTAAAACCATGTTAACAAATAGCCTACATGCATGCACAGTTTTGAGGCAGCTTTAATCGCATGTGTGGTAATTTCATGACTTAACTTACAACAGAACAACGACGGTCATTGCTCGTATTCTTTTGGGTTTTATTTAAGCTATAATAAAGTCATTATGCAGCGCGCCGGCGCATTTGCGCATGCATTTCTTGAGTGCGCGCCGCGAGCACAGAATAACGGCTGATTGGACCTGTTCTTTTTTCTGAATTTTACTGACATAGTCTGACAACATCTCATCTGACCGCAGTTCACTGTTGTTCAAGTGAAGCTCCCTCGTCGTCACTTGTAGCCTATCTTTTCCAATTTTCATTGGTTCAACTTATTCGTCAAAAAGCTGATTAATTCAATAAAGAAACCGCCATTTGTTGCTCAGGAACGCAATACAATGCTCTGGATTTGATCTGAACTATATTCGTTGGCGAAATTGTGCAAAAACAGGCAATGATGATGTAAACATGAATAAAATGTAGGCTATATAACATTTGTTATGCTGATATCTGGAGAAAAACGGCACTCTTCATGTGATATTAACACAGTGAAAGCGTGCACTCTAAATGTGCACCGACACTTGTCTAATCTACAAGACAACATCACATACAGGGATGTCAGATCGATTGTGCATCGTTAAAACAACAATTATGATAAAATCGTAGACTAAATATATCGCACACCCCTACCCTCCCCTCTTCACAGTATAAATAACATTTGAAATTCAGGTCTGTAGACATTACTATTTAGACTCTTGGTGGCAGTAAAACAGCTACTCTGGTGGCGTTAGTCAATCTATCTTATTTGGTGGCATTTTATTTTCTTTCAGTTCATGAACTTGTGAATTTACATTATGCATTTAAATTAATAGTACCCAAAGCAAAATACTGGGGTGGCCACAGGGGTGGCCAGAGTTTATGCAGGGGTGGCCGTGGCCACCCCTGGCCACCCCTTGGGGGCGCCCCTGTTCACATGTCCTTATGTAACCTCCCAAATTCACAGCTGTTACCACATTCACTGTTTGTGGTTTACAGTAACAGAATACAGAATGATTAAAGACACTTCAAAGCATTCATTTTGTATGAGTTTTTGTAAAGCTTCTCAGGCATTTTGTATCACTGGGCTAAAACTCTTAAAGCACAATAATAGAGAGCTGAATCTGACAGAGTCACACTGTTAATGAGTTAAGTGGATGATTGGGATGTTGTCTACAGAAAACCATACAATATCTTCCTCAAAGCTCCAGGATCGAGCACCTTTATACAGTAAATATTTTGGTTCTCTGTTTGGATACTCTCTGTACCAGAAAAGCCAAATATCATTGCCGGTAGTTTCATATGTGCAGCTCAGTGACACAGACTCTATAAGAACTTAATTATCTGTTTGATTTTTCAGCGTACATAAAACCTCAATGACACCTCTCTTTATTTCTCCCAGTGAAACACTTTTTGTACAGCATGCACTGGATTTCCTGTCACTGTGTGGCTCCAGAGCACAGAAGTACACAGCAGAGTCAGTTACAGCAGCAGAAGAGATCTTCAGATCCACACTGCTGTTTTCTTTTCTGTGATGGATTGATATTCCAGCAACTGGAGGATCAGCTTTAGTAACTGTCCCATAATAATCCATTATGAGGAACTGTGGTGGTGAACCCAAGTATTGGCGATACCAGTGAACACCTCGAACAGAACCGGTGTATCTACTAAAGAGTGTTACATCTTCACCCTCAACAGCAAATTCATGAGCACTGTATGGTGTGATGACCTTCTGCAGCTCTGGAACCTGCAATTAAAGCATAAAAAAGAAAAATGTAAGAAATTTACATACCTAAACCCTAAACCAAAAAAAAATTGTTCTACACTCATAAAAATGTCTTCATCCCCTTATTAAGAATGCTTCAGCATATGCACCTACCTTTAGCTGATGATATCAGTAAAATTAAATAGATCATGTTGGCTAAAAATTCAGGTTTGAACAGGAGACACACAGAAACACATGATCTGAAGAAATTTGTGAAATGTTTACAGTCCTTTATTGTATCTCACAATGACTGTGATAAACTCCTCCTACTCAGATTTCCAGCCCTCATCTCACAATATATGACAGACAAGACGGTAACACTTTAGAATACTAATCCTTCATTAATGAATAACCTACACAGGAACAAATGAATAATGCATTATTAACACTCTAGTAACTACTATTAACTAACAATAAACTCTGATTAATGAATTAGTAAGTAATAGTGCTCAGTTGTAGGTGGTAGTTCACTATTAACTAATCAGTAACTACTGTTTTTTCATACCTCTAAGAGAACTACTAAGAACTACTATATACAGGTTCATAATTAACATGAATGATGCATAATGTATAATTCTAATTAATTCTAAAGTAAAGGCCTTGGTAACCCACTAGTAATGACTGAAATATTACTAAATACTTAAGAAGGAATTACTAATTATTTGGATCAGTATTCTAAAGTGAGAAACATGATAACTCTCTAGTAACTACTGAAGTCTTTGTAAACCTTTGATGTTTTTGTATGTTTTTGTACAGTAATTCCTTATGATATATTTGGTAACACTTAAGTAATTACTAGTGGGTTACCATGATCTTCACTTTAGAATACTGATCCAAATATTTAGTAGTTCCTTTAGAAGGATGTAGTAACACTTAAGTAATTACTAGTGGGTTACTATGATCTTCACTTTAGAATACTGATCCAAAAAAGAAGTAGTTACTTTAGAGTTATATAGTAACTCTTGAGTTATTAATATCCAATACTTTACAAAAACCTCAAAAGTTTACAATGACTACAGTAGTTACTAGAGAGTTATCATGCTTTTCACTTTAGAATACTGATCCAAATAATTAGTAATTCCTTCTTAAGTATTTGGTAATACTTCAGTCATTACTAGTGGGTTACCAAGGCATTTACTCTAGAATTAATTATACATTATTCATTATTCACATTAATTACGAACCTGTATATAGTAGTTCTTAGTAGTTCTCTGGGAGGTATGAAAAAAACAGTAGTTACTGATTAGTTAATAGTGAACTACCACCTTTAACTGAGCACTATTACTTACTAATTCATTCATCAGAGTTACTTGTTAGTTAATAGTAGTTACTAGAGTGTTAATAATGCATTACTCATTTGTTCCTGTGTAGTTATTCATTAATGAAGGATCAGTATTCTAAAGTGTTACCGACAAGACTTTTTAAAAGATATTTATACACTCCCACAAAGTATATTAATAAAGATAGATAAATGAAAAGCTGCATCATATTTCAGTAACATATTTTAGGGAGATAATCTTAAACATGATACAGATTTGTGTAACGTACTGCTCCGAAACTCGAAGGTATAGGATCCAAATGCAGGTTTTTATTGAAAAGGTTATCCACACGTGACATAGCCCTCCTAAGGAGCAGCTTCCAGCTCCTAACAAGAAGCTCAGGGCAGAGGTAACAAGGGGGCGGGGTGGAGGGCCAGTCCATGAATGGAAGAGGGCCTGGAGATTGAGGCAGAGCAGGTGGCCAGGGCGGAACAGGCTGGGCAGATGGCCAGGGTTGTGCAGGCTGTCCAGGTGGCCAGGAAGACAGGCTTGAAACCACGTCTGTGGGAATCCCCCAGGTTTGGCATTACTGCTGAGATGCCAGCTGCTTGCACTGACGCCAGCGACATATCCTCCAGACTTGAAGCCAGTCTCCATAGCTTAGGGAAAGCCTTACTGTCTACATGTGCAGTGCTCATGATGACTGGAAACACAGATGGTGTCAATGACGGCTGGAGCCTCTGGCGTGGCAACCATTTTGTCTGACGACACAGGCGTAGCGGCCATCTTTTCTGAAGACACAGGAACCTTGTCCGATGACAGGACTAGACTCTGGAATGGCGGCCATGACGGGACTAGACTCTGGAATGGCGGCCATGACGGGACTAGACTCTGGAATGGTGGCCATGCTGTGAACGGTCTCTAGAGTGGCAGCCATCTTGTGAACTGGCTTTGGTGCAGAAACTAGTAAGAAAGGTACATATAGCACAGGGCTAGCGATCATCAGAACTGGGCGTGCTGGTGACTGTGTTGGTCCAAGCTCTGTGGCCACAGGAACTTGGTGTGTACTGCCCCTCTCCAAGAAATGTTTAGAGGAAGTGTCCTCCATCTCCCCAAGGAGGAACCAGCCAACAGCATAGCATAGTCCAGAAACTCAATGAGTGACCCTCAAGGATCATTACAGATGAGCTTAGATTGATAATATTCATTAAGTCCATAACAGAAGAAATCTATGAGAGCATAGTCTGGGAGGTTAGAGAAAAAAGTCCTGGATATTGTCCTCAAGTGGTCGATTACCTTGACGTAAGCAGATAATCTGAGCTGGATCCATTGCTGGTTTAGTATTCTGTAATGTACTGCTCCGAGACTTGAAGATAGAGGATCCAAATGCAGGTCTTTATTGAAAGGGTAATCCACACTCAAGTCAAAGAACAGGCAAAGGGTCAGAACACAGGTAGGCAGTCCAAACAAACAAACAAAAAAGGCAGGGTACACAGGCAAAGAGAGATCCAGGACACAGGAAAACAAGATATAAGGAACCAGAGAAATGCTCAGAATTGCAGAGTTACACATACAATACTTCACAGGGAATGAGTGAATGAACCAGGTGTAAGACTGATGCCAGAGTGCCTGGACCAAGAAAGGTCTACTCTTTGAGAAAACAAAGTAAATTAACATTTGAAATCTCTCTTGCAAAATTAGCATCCCCTTCCGAGACGCAATCACACTAAGTCAATCACACCTCAGCATTTGCCTTAATCTACATTTCACTTCCTTCACCCTCTTCCCCCATCTCTTCTCTCTACATGCAGAGATGACCTAAAATTCACCCAAAATCTATATGGTTTAATGTGAACAACCATCAAAGAATGCTATACAATGTTTGGTATCGTTTGAAATGTATCAGTGCAACTGGTACAATGGTCTCGTCTACATGGAAGTAAACCAAAGGTATTAAAGGTTATAAGAGTTTACAGATACTTTGGTTGCAACTGTGGGTGTGCCCCTTTCCCAGGGTCTTTCATCCAAACTACCTCCTGTTCCACAAGGTGCTAACCCCCTAGGTCTGTGGCCCTAGTAAATGCAAATTCTGATTTTAAGTTCATGCCCCACATTGGGGGTTGGTCTGAGTATTTAAAGAAATGTTGCAAAAGGCTCTGGGCGACTCTGTATTCACATGAAGCCCACATAGATGAGTGTCCAGGACACTCAGCAATGTGTATTTTTATAATGTCAGGTATGCATCTTACTCTATTTCTGAGCATTTGATGTTTGTATTGATCATCGTTGAATTGATTATGTAATTGGCATGACACATTTACCTGACTAATAAATTGTAACATTTGATTTTATTCTGACTTACTCTGAAATTATTGACTTCAGTAGATTACGATGTATCCATTGTTACCGCAAATATGCGTCAGGTTAGTAACGGACTAAAGTCCAGCTGAGTGGAGCATAGGGCACACAACTGTGATTTTAGAGCTCCGACTAACGCTTGGCATTAGTTCAAGTGTACTTAGACTGTAAAGGCTAAAAGGGAATTTCCATTTAGGACAACAAAATGTTGATCGACCAACCTAAATAGGGTGAGCCTTACCTCTGTTTATTGTAATATTACTCTAGCTAAGTGTACATGGGAAACCATGGCATAACCAAACCAAAGCTGCTATAAGAGAGGTAATATTGGTCGGCTTATCTGTAGTAGTATGACCTCTGACTAGAGTTAGTGATACTTTAAATCAAGTGTATACAGATCTATGGGGACTAAACCAAATACTTTTAGAGAAAGCAAGCATGAGAGCGGCACTCTATTAGTATAGTCAATTACCTCTGTCTAGTGACCAAGACTGGTGAGTTTGTGATCGTGGGCCCACATATTAATGAATGGCCAGTGCGAGGACCCTGTGTGACACTGAGAACCAAATGAACGAGTACAATAAGTGTAAAGAGTTAAATAGAATATTCAAATGTAAAGCCAAATTATTATACAAATGACCAATAATCATTGACATTCTAAACTAAATTCGAGGTCATAATAACATGGAGTCAGATAAAAGATTACTTGGAATTAAACTACTTTGTCACGCTGAAAAGACGGAACACGCAAGAAACCTTCCCCGTCCTGTGGGAAACTGCCATTGGGCCGATTGGGCGGGCTCTACAAAGGAAAATTTACAACCTGTTAAGGACAATTACAAAGTGTTCAGATTACCGTGTTATCTGTTTTGAGAACAGTGAGTTTGGAGAAATGTCTAATCGATTGAGAAAAACTGTAATACAGTAACTGATGTTGCGCGCCACATGAAAAGATAGGTAATTATTTCTGAAGAAGGTGTGACTTGATTGTATTTATGACTTTTGAACATGCAAATAGGTGATTTGTGCCAAGTTTTAGACAAACACTTTTATCTTATAATAATGTATTTAAAAAATGCTCAGATTTGTGGCATGTGGCTTATTTGAATCAACAAGATGCTACTTGGCATACTGGAGGGGATCTGGGTATAATTCAAGATTCAAGAGTCTCGTTTCTCCCAAACTGTAGTAGACCATTGATTCCTCACTCTGAGCAGAAGCAGGTTTTTGTACAGTGATCTTGTGTTTCCTGTGACTGTGGGCTCCAGAGCACAGTAATACAGAGCAGAGTCTGATACTGCAGCAGAGGAGATGTTCAGATACACATGGTTTTCTTTTTCTTTTCTGATTTCAGTAGTGAATCTGGAATCTACATAAGACTCTGCAGGTTTTTTTGCACCGTCTGAGATGAGCACAAGGAATTGAGGAGCTGATCCGGGATACTGACGGTACCAGTGAAGATAATATGCAGATGAATAACTGCAGGATAATGTAACACCTGAACCCTCGACAGTGAACTCCTCTGTTTTGGTTGGTTTAATTTCATTTCCATATGTTGCATCTGCAAAAGTAGATAAATTTAATCATTTTAGATGGATCAGCATAACATACAGTGTACTGTACAATGTAAAGAAATAGACATTTAGACTTTTAATTTTGAGCAGAAATTAGCAATTCTGGCTGCTCAGAATACACATGCAATACTCAAAATACTTTAATACTTACATACAAATGCAGAAAGCAGAATAAAAGAATGGAGCATCATTGTGTTTGTTCCTTATGTTCTGTTGAACAGACTTCTCTTACAGACACTTATCAAGATCACATCAGATGACAAAGCTTTAAACCCTCCCTCCTCCAGAGATCTAAATGAAAGAGCAGATCAGATCTGTTTCATAGTCCACAGTGTCATCACTATTCATATGCTGTAGCTCATAGCACCCTCTTGTGGTTACTTACTAAATTGTACAAGAAAAATGTTCAGAACTCAAACAGAATGTGATCTGGATTAATTCCTCAAATTTTGGTTGTTACAGTACTGTAGATCTCATAAACCTGTAATTATCGGCAGAGAGGCTTTGTTTAGACGTGAATACAGCATGAATAGAGATACAGTTTATGGTACTAGACACTTTACGGTCCTGTACAGTCGCCACAGCTCAGATACAAAAAAAGCAAGTTAAATTGTATTTAAAACAACAGTTAGTCAGAACATCATAAGAGCACAGTGTGTATGTATTGCATTAATAGCATTAAGTTCATTTTAAAACAAAATTCATAATCTATCATGCCACTGCTGATAGTTTTCACCCTCATATAGTTATAGAGTAAAATCATAAGCTACCTTTAATTCAGATGGATTTATGGAAAGAAATTAGTTGAACACATTCAGCTGTATCAGGTTTTTGTACAGTGATCTTGTGTTTCCTGTGACTGTGGGCCTCAGAGCACAGTAATACAGAGCAGAGTCTGACACACGCAGATCCTGGATTGTCAGTGGAAAAGATTTTGTAGTTGTGTCGAGATCGCTGCTAAATCTATCCTTGAACTGCTTATCATCCGTACCAAATCTGTTCAGCATGTATTCTGGAAATCCATTCACTTTTTGCTGGTACCAGAACAGATATGGTGAAACATCAGTGGTTTCATATTGACAGTTGATTGTTACAGCTGCACCTTCAACAGCAGTTTGAACTCTCTGATTTTGTTTAACTCTGTCCAGAGAATCACATCCTGTAATGTATAACATCACTGATGAGGATCTCATATTCATAATAGAAGAATATTACAGCATAAGTACTTACAGAATCTGACTTACCCCAGAAATATGTGATGAAGAAGACTACAATTCTTTGCCAGTTTGCCATCACAGAAATTGATAAATAATACTTTAGATAAAATGAACTTGTTGAAATCTACAGCAGACTCTTGTTTCAGCCTCTCTTTGATAAAGTTGTACTAACACTGACACATATCAGAGACCTGCAGGAGGAGTCTGACTGAACCACAGTTCCTCAATACTGAACGTCTCCTCCTCCTCAAGGATTCTGGATGTACTTTAACAAAATTGCAGTGCTCTGATGTTTTATCATATGTTGGTTCAAACACTGACTGTTTATTTCAATTCGATGAACTAAACTAATTCTGGACAGACCGCTTGACATTGTTATTGTACTTGTGTATATTATTAGAAGAAACTTCTAATACTTCTAATACAAACCCGATTCCAAAAAAGTTGGGACACTGTACAAATTGTGAATAAAAAAGGAATGCAATACTTTACAAATCTCATAAACTTATATTTTATTCACAATAGAATATAGATAACATATCAAATGTTGAAAGTGAGACATTCTGAAATGTCATGGCAAATATTGGCTCATTTTGGATTTCATGAGAGCTACACATTCCAAAAAAGTTGGGACAGGTAGCAATAAAGAGGCCGGAAAAGTTAAATGTACATATAAGGAACAGCTGGAGGACCAATTTGCAACTTATTAGGTCAATTGGCAACATGATTGGGTATAGAAAGAGCCTCTCAGAGTGACAGTGTCTCTCAGAAGTCAAGATGGGCAGAGGATCACCAATTCCCCAATGCTGCGGTGAAAATAGTGGAGCAATATCAGAAAGGAGTTTCTCAGAGAAAAATTGCAAAGAGTTTGAAGTTATCATCATCTACAGTGCATAATATCATCCAAAGATTCAGAGAATCTGGAACAATCTCTGTGCGTAAGGGTCAAGGCCGGAAAACCATACTGGATGCCTGTGATCTTCGGGCCCTTAGACGGCACTGCATCACATACAGGAATGCTACTGTAATGGAAATCACAACATGGGCTCAGGAATACTTCCAGAAAACATTGTCGGTGAACACAATCCACCGTGCCATTCGCCGTTGCCGGCTAAAACTCAAAAAAGAAAGAAGCCATATCTAAACATGATCCATAAGTGCAGGCTTTTTCTCTGGGCCAAGGCTCATTTAAAATGGACAACATGACATTTTCCAAAGTGGAAAACTGTTCTGTGGTCAGACGAATCAAAATTTTAAGTTCTTTCTGGAAAACTGGGACGCCATGTCATCCGGACTAAAGAGGACAAGGGCAACCCAAGTTGTTATCAGCGCTCAGTTCAGAAGCCTGCATCTGTGATGGTATGGGGTTGCATGAGTGCATGTGGCATGGGCAGCTTACACATCTGGAAAGGCACCATCAATGCTGAAAGGTATATCCAAGTTCTAGAACAACATATGCTCCCATCCAGACGTCGTCTCTTTCAGGGAAGACCTTGCATTTTCCAACATGACAATGCCAGACCACATACTGCATCAATTACAACATCATGGCTGCATAGAAGAAGGATCCGGGTACTGAAATGGCCAGCCTGCAGTCCAGATCTTTCACCCATAGAAAACATTTGGTGCATCATAAAGAGGAAGAAGTGACAAAGAAGACCTAAGACAGTTGAGCAACTAGAAGCCTGTATTAGACAAGAATGGGACAACATTCCTATTCCTAAACTGAGCAACTTGTCTCCTCAGTCCCCAGATGTTTGCAGACTGTTATAGAAGAGATAAAAGAAGAGGGGATGCCACACAGTGGTAAACATGGCCTTGTCCCAACTTTTTTGAGATGTGTTGATGCCATGAAATTTAAAATCAACTTATTTTTCCCTTAAAATGATACATTTTCCCAGTTTAAACATTTGATATGTCATCTATGTTGTATTCGGAATAAAATATTGAAATTTGAAACTTCCACATCATTGCATTCTGTTTTTATTCACAATTTGTACAGTGTCACAACTTTTTTGGAATCGGTTTATACTTCTAATACACTTAATTCTCGATTAACTTTGTTATTCTCAACTATTACATATATATATAATATGTGCCAGCATCTAACAGGTTTTTACAATGTAATTTTTATTTTTAATTAATTTAATTATGTTTTATTGTTTGATATACAATATGTCCACATCTATTAGGATTGCATGCTTTGCATATTAATAGCAATCAACAAAATGTTATTTTTTATCTCTTTTCACTTTTTCTTTCAATTGCCTTTATAACTTGAACTAAATGTTATTTGTAACAACACACAGGTGTTTCCACTGGTGTAATTGTATTATAATTTATTATAATGTGAATTATAGATTGTGGGTTTGATGTGGCTTGAGATCAAAGTGGAAAAATGAATTTGAGTTTTTGTACAGCTTCACATAGACTTTGTATCACTGGGCTCCAGCTCTTAGAGCACAATAATAGAGAGCTGAATCTGACAGAGTCACACCATTAATCTTGAGTTCAGTGGATGTTCGTGATGTAGTCGACTGAAAGCGAGGATCAGAGGGGCTTCCACTTGAAGTAGCTGATCGGGCAGGTTTAAATATTAAATACTGAGGTTCACTATTAGGATACTGTCTGTACCAGTAAAGATAAACAACACTGCCGTCTGTTTCATATGAGCAGCTGAGGGTCACAGTCTCGTCTTCCTTATTTATAACAGTTTCTATATTTGGCCAAATCTTGTCTGCAGTCATCACACCTAAAACAAAGGAAATTTCAGAGAAAGAGTCAAGTTGCATAAAAAAAATATTTCTTACACTGTTTTTCTGCATCACTAGAATGAATAAAGTGAATCATTTTGTACCTGAAGTCAGAAATAAAATCAGAAACAGGTGTTTTTCCATGTTTCTACAGATCTGTTCATGTTCTCTGTGCTCCGATGCTAATGCTTTAGTTCAGAGCTCACAGAAGAGGTGTGTCTTCAGTGTCTTCATCTTTGCTTCAGATGCAGGTGATTGGTTGGAAGTGACAGTTTTGAACACAAGAACAAGAGCCTTGAAAGAAAGAAATCAGAGAGTGTGTGATGGAGACCTATATGTGCTGCTTAAAAACCAAATACACCAACACATTCTGGATCATATTGAACTGCACTCTGTTAAAACTGAAGAAAGAAAAATAATGAAAACAATTTAAATACTGTAGATCTGCCCTGCTTGAGTTGAACTGCACAAAGAGCACATTATTTATTGTTTATTATTACTGATAGGATTATCACTTCATGAAATATGATTTTATAATATGTTTCTAATGGTTTAGTGTTGCTTTGGCAAAGTTGGAGAGTTTTTATTTATTTTGCATGTTTTTGTGTGAGTGTTGAGTGTGTTTGAGTCACAGTGGGCTTCAGAGCACAGTAATACACAGCAGAGTCAGACACACACACATCCTGGATCATCAGAGGAACTGATCCTAATGTGGAATCCAGTTCTGCATGAAATCTCTCCTTAAATTCAGGCTCTGTCTTTCCTTTCTCAATGGAAGATTCACTCAGAATGAATGTTGGTGATCTGTTTGGAAGCTGTTTGTACCAGAAGAGATAAGCATTTGCAGCGCTCATGAGGGTATAATTACACAATAAAGTCACTTGATTTCCCTCAGCAGAAGTCTCTTCTCTTGAAGGCTGATCAATACTGTCCTGTCCCCAGCAGACTGGAAGAGATGGACATGAATTTACAATCATTTACAGTTACTCAAATAAATAAAGTGTAAATGATGAAAGACTGTTCTTACCTAAATCATGTGCCGTGAAGAAAAGAGCAATAATCACCCATTTTGTCATTGTTGCTCTGAGTTGAAGAGAGTGAGAGAAAAACAACTAATGTGAGTCTCTCCTTATGGTGAATCTCTCTTTAGCTTCTCTTGATTATTTTCAGCAACTGCACAAGAATTTAAGGGATGCTTCCCCCTGCTGGTGAATTTAGTGTATTAAACACCTCACTTTTGAAGTTCATTTGTAACGTTTGAAATCATTTGTGATTTTTTAAAATTATATAAATGATGGAGCGCAATGTCCTATGACTGTGTAAAATGTTATTACAATCAAAACAAGTAGTCAGGTGAGAGGATAATGTGATTTTTCAGTCAAATGTCTCTGTTTCTCTTAGTCGTTTTAGATTCTTTATAAGGTTCAGCCTTATATAATAATTTGAGGAATGATGAGGAATTCTTTTTAATACATTTGCTGAGCTGGACATTACACAACATGACATATTTTCATGCTGCCATCATCTAGGTTTCAAAGTTTATTTAATTTTAATATATATATATATATCCTATATTGTTTGTGATATATGTCCACATTTATTATGGTTAATGGTTTTGCATATTAATAACAATCCACAAAATGCAACATTAGCCAATGTTGTGAAATAATTCAACACTGTAACTAAAGTCAGAATCAATTAATCAGAAGTAAAATGACATTTATTGGATTGATCAGACTCTTTCAGGCAGACTCAAGCAGAGGAGATATCAGATGATAATGTAATGTTTAATCACATTCATCAAGTTGTGATGTACTAAAGTCATGTGGGATGTTACATATCTAATAGCATATGCATTGTTTATCTGTTATTTTGACCTCTTTTCACCTCTTTTTTCTTTCTATTTTTTGGCTTTATAACTTGAACTGTCATTTGTAACCACACACAGGTGTTTCCACTGGTGTAATAATATCATGTGAATTATAGATTGTGGGTTTGAAGTGGCTTGAGATCAAAGGGAAAAATGAATTTGAGTTTTTGTACAGCTTCACATAGTCTTTGTATCACTGGGCTGCTACTCTTAGAGCACAATAATAGAGAGCTGAATCTGACAGAGTCACACCATTAATCTTGAGTTCAGTGGATGTTTGAGATGTAGTCGACTGAAAGCGGCGATCAGAGGGGCTCCCACTTCCACTACTTGATCGTGCCGCCTTATATAATAAATACTGAGGCTCTCCATTAAGATACTGTCTGTACCAGTAAAGTCTGACATAACTGCTGTCTGTTTCATATGAGCAGCTGAGTGTCACAATCTCGCCTTCCTTCTTTATGACGAGAGCTTCTTTATTTGGCCCAATCTTGTCTGCAGTCATCACACCTAAAACAAAGAAACAAAATAATTTGAGAGTCAAGTTGCACAAAATTTCACAAATCTCATTTGGATGTTTCTGACCACTGGAATAAAAAAAAATATATATATATATTTCTGTACCGGAAGTCAGAAATAAAATCAGAAACAGGTGTTTTTCCATGTTTACTCAGTCATATGAATTGTGTATTAATGTTCTCCGTGCTTGAGCTGTAGCTCTGTGTTACTGCGAGTCTCTGCAGTTTCACTCATAAACACGCTGGAACTTCCTGCTTTCAATGTGATGCTCCGCTTCTCATGTTTTCGCTCTGCCATTGCCTACAGGAAAACTTTTGCAACTGCAAGAAATTATACATAATTATATTTATTTATTTAGCAGATGATTTTGCTTAAAAGCAAATATGAATGATTAATGAGTCAATAATATTAAAAGTGCTGTGATATGGGGAAAATATGTAATTATGTGAAATGATGTGGTGCCAATTAAAATGGCTTTAATAAATGAACGATCTGTAACAAACAAAACCTTTCTGTTGAACATGGTTTGCACCAGATGATCTAAGTTCTCTGTATCTGAACTCACCGCTATGAAATGCAACTATCTTAGCTGCTCTAAAAGTTTCAGTCAGGGTGGGGGTGCTGTGATTTTCAGGAACATGTTCTCATGTAAGCCTTTTTATGTAGATGCCTATTCCAGCTTTGACTCATTTTTATTGTATAGACAAATAAATGAACAAACGAGTAATCTGTAAATGAGATATCTGTTATTTTGTAAATAGAAGAGGAGGAGCTAATGATCCTGTAATGAGGCTTGATCATATATTGATAATATATGCGTAATATGTGGTGCATATGGTAACCTAAAAAGCATTACAAAACCAAGTTTAATTTTAGTAGTTTCCTCCAAAGAAAATAAAGTCTGCATACTGTTTTTTTTTTTCTCCTTGCACATTTTATTTTATTATATAAATGGATCTTTGAATGTGTTCCATCAGAGTTTTGTTTTGTGTCTGAATTGGCAGAATGTGATTCTTTCGATTGTTATGTGCTTCAATCTGTTTAGAAAGGCATCATTTTAGTTATGCCTTTTCAGGTTTTTGTACAGTGTTCTTGTGTTTCCTGTGACTGTGGGCCTCAGAGCACAGTAATACAGAGCAGAGTCTGACACTGCAGCAGAGGAGATGATCAGATCCACACGTTTGATCTCTTTTGTGGCTTGTTTTTCTTTTCTGGTCTTAGTAGAGAATCTGGGATCTACCTTAGATGCCTTAGTGTCTTTCACACCCTCCATTATAAGCACAAGAAATTCAGGAGCTGATCCGGGATACTGACGGTACCAGAGAAGTGAATATGCAGATGAATAACTGCAGGATAATGTAAGAGTTGAACCCTCTGCAGCAGACTCTTCAGTGCTGTCTGGTGTGATTTCATCTCCAAAACTCACACCTGAAAAGAGCAAAATAACAACTTTTAACTTTCAAATAGTTTTAGTTTTGTATACATAGAGAACATCAAAAGATAGTTAACAATTATATTACATTTAGGATGTAATAAATATTTTCAATTAAATAAAAAGTTCATTTAGCATTTAAGAAGAGAACATTTATTTGAAAATGTATATATATTCTCAAATTAGAAATGCACATGCGTGCAAAACATACACAAATGCACTTACATGCCAAGGCAGAGATCAGAATGACTGAGTGAAGTATCATTGTACATGTGTGTGTTCACTGCAGCAGGACTGAGCTTTGTGACAGTCTAGCAAAACTAACAAGATCATCTGAGATGTTAAACTCCTCCCTTTTCATCCTGATGCCATAAACAATCCTCACATATACACACAATTTAAAACCAAGAATTAAGTTTAATCGAATAAATGTAATATCTGCTCATGCATGTCAAGAAATAATCATTTTTATACAGGGTCTCAAATATGAAGAATTTTTCGTCACATTAAGTAAAACTAAAATGTATAGTGATGAGTGGATGAAATCACTTTACACAGCACTAAATAATTTTACATTCTTACTTTTTGAAATGATATGCATGTTATTGTTGTGGGGCAGAAGTCAACAGCATGTGGATTTACACTTTGTCATATAACTGAGCACTTCCTCTGTTTTTGTGTGTGTGTTGAGTGTGTTTGAGTCACAGTGGTCCTCAGAGCACAGTAGTACACAGCAGAGTCAGACACACACACATCCTGGATTGTCAATGGAAATTATTTTGAAGTTGTGTTGAGATCGCTGCTAAATCTATCCTTGAACTGCATTTCATTACTAAATCGGTTCAGCATTGTTACGTCCCGTATTGTTTTCTCCCTCTCTTTCACTCTTAAGGCCTGTTCACACCGGGACGAATATCGCGCGCGATTTTCGCCGACGTTTAACGCCTCGTGACTAAACAACAGACGCCAATGTGAGTGTGCACACCGACGCGAAAAACGCGAGGCGTAAAAGCGTCATTTTTTAAAAAAACGCCTCGGGTTCGTTTTTTTGGTTTGACGCGCCGCGTTAAAAACTGGCCGACCAATGAAATTTTTGTTTTTGTTCACGTGCCTGGAGCTGCTGACGTTACAGTAAAACACGACTTGGTGGCGCTCAAGCACAAAACGGTCTTGCCGAGCACACAAGATGACAAGATAACTTTACTAATATCATATGTTTATTTGCACTACCGTTTCTGACTACCATCTCTCATATATATGCCATTTAATATCTGCATTTTTATCTTCTTTAACTTTATTAATATCATAAATATGTTTATTTGCACTATCGTTAAGCACAAGCGCCACATACTGTTAGGGAGTGAATTTGCACGTTCACTCTGCGCATCGTCAGTGAAAATCGCTTGGGTGTGAACACAAAAAAACGCCTCGAAAAACGCTGGCGATAAACGTGTGCGATATTCGTCCCAGTGTGTACAGGTTACCTGTTACCAGAGCCATAGAGAGAGAGAGTTGCGACAACTCCATAGACTCCAATGGAACGGTTTTTTACAGCAATGGCGGCTCCTGGAGCCTCTCAATAGTTCCCGGAAGTAGCAGCCGCGCCGTAGAGTTACAGCAGAACAGACCGTTTGTGATGCACTTTTAAAAGGTAAGCCGTTTAAATTATAAGATTTTATAGTATCAGTACATCTGAATCAAATTAACTTGTGTATTAAAGCATGCTAGCTGATATTGCTCACTAAATAAATAGTTCCAGGGGATGTTATCAGATAGTAGATTAGACAATAGTTTAAAACAGCTTTATTCATCGTTGTGTAATTAGAGAAAAATGCTTCTAAACGGAGTTAAATATAACTTTGGGGCTTGTGGTGGGTGAAAGTGGTAAAATGAGAATATCCTTATTCCTTATTAAATGTACAACCCAGGTGAAAAAAATACTATAGTAAATAGTATAGTGTTTTTGAACCATAGTAAATTGTAGTATACTATATTATAGTATTTACAACACATTGTTAATGAATGCTACAGCATACTGCAATATAGTGAACTGATAAACTGTAATACAGTAAATACTGTAGTATACTTTAGTTTTTTACTACAGTATACTGTAGTGTATATTGTAATATAATATACCCTAAAGTTGTAGAAAACTTAGTACAGTATTGGGTAACGTAATTTGTTTATATTACTATAGTTGTTCTATTATCACAGCAACTATAGAATTACCACAACAAATTAATTCAAGTACTTTACTATAGTATGGTTCAAAAACACTATGGTATTTACTATAAATTACTATAGTATTTTTTTCACCTGGGAATAAAGAAAAAAATCCTTATTTTAGAATTTATATTCGAGAATGTATTGTGATTCTGTTGTCTTTCTATTATGTGTCAGCTCAGCTGATTTTTGGATTGATGGGGAGAGGGAAGTTTATAAGTAAGATTAAAAAAAACAATGCTTAAAAGCAGCAAAAAAAAAAAAAAAAAAAAAAATATATATATATATATATAATATACACACTAGGCTAAATGGGAAATCATACTAAATACCAAAACTGTATATTATATACTACTACTGCATTTAATTTCTCCCATTTTGTTTCCTTTTATCTTGCTTTCAATACAAGCACAAAGGTGATTCAGATCCTGAAGACTCCATGCAATGATGCCGTCACCGCCAGTCTCTGCTCCTTGGATTTTGCAAGCTTTTCCTTGCTCCTTATTTTTAATAAACATAAAAGTTCCCAGTGTTGGTTTTTGTGAAAAAAGGCAGATACACCTGTATATGATTAACACACAACTTGGCGCACAATCTTTAGTTCTATTTAGATTGCTCCTGCTGACTTGAACATAACTTTCTCCTTTCTGTGTCAGTGGGGAAACCATGCATTCATACTGCTTTCTCTGAGTGACTGGATCATCCTCATGCAGCACTGCAAACCATAACGGGGAGACTACAAGAACATGTAGGAAAGGACAGATGAAATGCTTGACATGCAGTTTATTATAAATGTATAAATCCATTGCACTAAATCAGTGCAAAAGTCAATGTGTGTATAATCATGTTTTATTTTAGAATTGAATATATTGTGTATGAATGTATATATAATAAGTGAATGGGGTGCATAAGAATTGTTAACATTAAGATTAATTAAATTTCACTTAATTAAATTTTACATTTTACTTATTTGCAATGGGTTTTTTAAGACAATCACCTGTCTCCTGTCCCTGTAAAACCATAGTGAACATGACATGATTGCCCTTAACTAACATACAAGTTTAAAAACATAAAAATACTTCAAAACAACTGCAACGCGATCTTTAAACAAGGTAATCTTAGCCAGAAATATGTTAACAAGGCACTTCGGTAAAGTTGGTTTTATATTCGCACATTCGGACTTCTGATAAATTCAGACTTTCCAATAAATGTGCAATAAATTAATGTTTGCTAATTTTAAGCAGCGACATGATACTGACAACCAACGATTGTCAACTTACAACATTTTTCACAGTCGATCAAAATAGGCAAGTATTGTTTTAATGGCATATTTACTTGTGAATGTCCAATGTAGTGTGATTGACAAGGCTATTGAATACGGATGTCCGAATGTGCGAATATAAAACCAACTTTACCCAAGTTAACAAGGCAGGCAACGCTGGTTGACAACACTAATCCTCAAATATTAGCAGGTTTTTATCTTTTAAAAACAACATTGCTGTAACTACAAACACATACTACATTCACATGTCGGTGTATTACATAAATATTGTAAACCGATGCATTTATTGACTACAATTACCAAAAACCACGGTTCTGTCTCTCTAACCCTATCTTTTGAATTGCCGCCGAAGCACTTCCTGGAACTATCTGAAGGCTACACGAATCACGTGACGATCAAGCGTTTTGAACTTCCGTTGTCGCAACTCTGTCTCTCTATGGCTCTGAGGTCCTGTGATTGGATGACGTCGCTGCCAGTCATCGGGTCCACGCGACAACTCAAGAATCAATCAGACGCTAAGGGACGTGTATACATGGGTTTCATGTGACGTCACTGTATTCTATCGCCGCCATATTTGGGACCGGTCACAGCTGCGCGCCCTGTTTAAGTCTATGGTGACAGCAGCTACAACTACCAGAGGAAGGCCAACGAAACGCTTTCAGAAGGTTCACAACAAGTTTATAATATATCTTGGATATGCGGTGCTGTTAGCCGTTTCAACAGTCGTCAGAACTACAAATTTATTTGATCCCAATGTAGTTAGATCGGCAGAATTATTGGCTTCATTCAGAAGGGACCACACCACTGGCAGCCAAACAGCAATGCACAACATTAATAACTGCTGGGACTGTCATTTACGTAACATTATAACGAGGACACTATTGTAATAAAATGTTGTGAATTCTCTGTGTTGTTGTTTCAGCGTGTTGTTGTGGTAAGAGCGCGTCGACTGAGTTAAACATTGATTACATAACTTGTTCAAACTTCACTTGTGCATTCGCGTCATTTTGTACAGATAAAACTTATTAATTTTATTAAGTATAAATATCTGATTATTCTCATAAAGGATGTGTTTCGTTGAGGTAAATAACCCACAGAGCTGATGATCATCTATAGCTTCAGTGCGAGCGCTCAAAAAGACAAAACATTAATATGATTGGGACTGTCTTCTTCTTATACATGATATTATAATCGTATATACTTGTAAAATAACGTTGTGAATTATTTGGGCTTATTTGCTGTGTTTCGGAGTTTCAATGAGGTTACTTCAAGTTCATCTGTGCGTGATTTTGTGCAAATACTAGTTGTAATATTATTTTTATTTTGTATTAATATCTGGATTATTTTATATAGGATGTGTTCCGTTGATTAATTAAAAAGTTGAAAGTTAATTAACTTTCAGTTTATGGGTTTTTTTATTCTCTTCAGCTTCAGCGTGCGCAGCTCAAACAGCAATGATTAAGTCATTAAAATGTTTAACGTTACTACACAGTATTATTAAAACTTTAATATTTCTTTTAGAAAACGAATGCATTATTTTTAATAACTAGCTCTTATATTCTAGTATTATTTTCATCAACACATAGTTTGATTAATAATAAGGATCATGAACAATAACAGATTTTTTTTGTATACAATAACATCAATAACAGATTCATTTTGATAACAGTATTATTTGAGCTGCGCGCGCTGAATGAACACCGTAAACTGAAGCGCTTTGCTAGAAGGTTAATTAACTCAACAGGACACATCCTATGGTAATTCATATATATTTATACAAGCTATACATAAATTACAACTTATATTTGCACAAAATCATGCACGCATGTACTTGAACTAAGTAATGTAGTCAGCTGGTGTCGTGAATTTGTTCATCCTGTAACACGCCGAAACACAGCAACTAGAATTCATAATATTTTCAAATAAATCAAATAAATTTGAAGTTCTGACGACTGTTGAAACGGCTAACAGCACCACATATCCAAGATCTATTATAAACTTGTTGTGAACCTTCTGAGAGCGTTTTGTTGGCCTTCCTCTGGTAGTTGTAGCTGCTGTCACCATAGACTTAAACAGGGCGCGCAGCTGTGACCGGTCCCAAATATGGCGGCGGGCATAGCGGAAGTGACGTCTTTGAAACCCATGTATAAAGACCCGGATGTAACTCGAGCGCGGGAGAAGCGCTTGCTTTGCTTTTTGTTTGCTCGCCTGCGTTTGCTCTTGCCTGTTCTTGTTTTGCTTTTGCTTAGTTGCATTTTGAGTCGATTGTGTGTTTTCCTTTGTTGAAACTTTGCTCTTCATGATCTACTCATTGAGTATATGGTGTGACTCGACTCTCGGTTTACCAGAGTTTGTTCAAGTCCTTCTCCGATACATAGTGATGGGACCAGGTTAGTACGTCATGTACTTACACCTCACAGCACGTAGAGTAAAGTGTTTAAACACACTAGGTTACGAGCGGGTGCCAATTCATGTATTTATGTTTGCTAGACAGTGTAGTTAGCGGTGTCCTACACTGAAGATGTTATTTTCCTTCTTTTCTTTTGATTAGCTTAGTATTTGTTGGGGTTTAGTTATCTTGTTTTGTTTTATTGATTTCTTTGCTTTAGCACCGCTCTTGTCCCTCGCTTTGTTATCGTTTATTCTTTATGTTTGTATATAATTTGTAAATAGGTATTGGTTTGTTTTGGAGGTATATTTGGTTCACTGCTTTATTGTATTATTGGGTGTTTTGTTATGTTGAATTTATTTTTCTTACTAAAAGCAACTACAAATCCAGTTTTCCTCTCTGCCTGTTTCATTATTGCACACATCACATCTCCTTAATAAATGAGTACATTCCTTTTAACAGCATTTTAATAATTAGTTTTTTCGTGTTACGTCTCCATATCCCCTAGACGCCAGGGGGACGTAACAAGCATATATTCTGGAAATCCATTCACTTTTTGCTGGTACCAGAACAGATATGGTGATGAATCAGTGGTTTCATATTGACAGTTGATTGTTACAGCTGCACCTTCAACAGCAGTTTGAACTCTCTGATTTTGTTCAACTCTGTCCAGAGAATCACATCCTGTAATGTATAACATCACTGATGAGGATCATATTCATATTAGAAGAATATTACAGCATGAATACTTACAGAATCTGACTTACCCCAGAAATATGTGATGAAGAAGACTACAATTCTTTGCCAGTTTGCCATCACAGAAAATGTTAAATAATACTTTAGATAAAATGAACTTGTTGAAATCTACAGCAGACTCTTGTTTCAGCCTCTCTTTGATAAAGTTGTACTAACACTGACACATATCAGAGACCTGCAGGAGGAGTCTGACTGAACCACAGTTCCTCAATACTGAACGTCTCCTCCTCCTCAAGGATTCTGGATGTGCTTTAACAAAATTGCAGTGCTCTGATGTTTTATCATAAGTTGTTTCAAACACTGACTGCTTATTTCAATTCGATGAATTAAACTAATTCTAGACAGAGCGCTTGACATTGTTATTGTACTTGAGTATATTATTAGAAGAAACTTCTAATACTTCTAATACACTTAATGTTATTCTCAAATATATTACACATACGTTACATATAATCATGCTGCCAGCATCTAACAGGTTTTTAAAAAGTATTTTTTGTTTTTTAATTTTAAAATGTTTTATTGTTTGATATACAGTACAGTATGTCCACATCTATTAGGATTG
Source organism: Megalobrama amblycephala (assembly GCF_018812025.1). NCBI lineage: Eukaryota > Metazoa > Chordata > Actinopteri > Cypriniformes > Xenocyprididae > Megalobrama > Megalobrama amblycephala. The sequence goes on along the minus strand of NC_063060.1, from coordinate 38,904,705 downwards.
CATGCTTTGCATATAGAAATCCACAAAATGTTGTTTTGATCTCTTTTCACTTTTTCTTTCAATTTCTCTTTATAACTTGAACTACAGTGGGTACGGAAAGTATTCAGACCCCCTTAAATTATTCTGTCATGATCACCGTCTGTTCCTGTCAGTTCCCGGACTACACTTCCCACTATACTCCCTGTCAGTCACATGTTCACTCCACACCAATCACCTGTTGCCACATACAGCCTAGCACACTACACTGATCACCACACCCAGCTGCAGCTCATTACCAGGACTATAAAGGACTTTCACACACACCACCTCACCGCGAAGTCTTGCTAACTCATGTTACAATTCCGAGCGTTCATTCCCTGTCTGCCTGCCTGTCCTCGACCTTGCCCGTTTCCCGTTTTACGATTCTCTGCCGCATACCTTTGGATTGTGTATTGTTTCCTGGACTGTGAATGCTTTCTGCCTGCCTTTTGACCACTGCCTGTTCTCTGACTACGATCCTGCCTGTTTCTGATGTTCCTGTTTGCCCCTGTTTGCCCCTGTTTGTTCCTAGATATTGCTCACCTTTCTGATTTACCGGACTGTGCCCTCATTGACTTTTTTGCCTATGGACTGAACGAACCTCTTAAGGGGTATCTAATCGTTAATGGTCCCCGGGGGACGTTTAGGGAATTTTTGGACTTTGCCCTGCTTACCGTTGGTTCACGTTTTACCGTGGGTGTCGTGGGAAAATACGACACCGCAGTGAATCACGTGATGGCCGCCGCACCAGTGGACCCTAACAAAATGGCGGCTACCATTACAACATCACATCACGTCTCTGCTGATTGCCCAGAGCCAAGTCAAGTCCCCGCTGAACATCCTGAATCATGGCACGTCTCTGGAATCGTCCGAGAGTGGAGGGGGTTACGTTCCAGCATGAATGATCCTCCACTGATTTCAGCCCGAGCGGCTGGCATTCCTAAGCCTCCGCCGGCCGCTTCGCACTCAAGCCCGGTGGCCACTGCGCACCCCAGCTCACCGGTTGCTACGCTCTCAAGCACGCCGGTTGCAACGCTCTCAAATTCAACGATTGCGATGCACTCAAGCACCCTGGACGCAATAGACAAGATGGCTGCTTTACCAGTGCCCACGGGCAAGATGGTCGCCCCTGCAGTGCGCAAGGATGTGGGGGGCGTTCCAGCCAGTGAGTCCGCTCCAGAACCCACTTCAGCCAGTGAGTCTGCTC